>NC_090728.1:29691554-29696554 GCF_036898095.1 Palaemon carinicauda | reverse complement strand
TACTGCATATGTATGTGTGTGTTTGCACGCACGCGTGTAACTAGACACTTGCTCTTTATTATTCACCACTGCGTTCATTACAAAAAAAAAAGAAAAAAAAATAAATAAATAAAACTTATGTTTATATTATGGTAACGCCATCAAAAATATATTTAAAAGAACAAACCGACTCGATTTTATAACCTCCTTGGCGAAGGTAATAGAAGCAGTGACGGAGAAAATGAAAGAATTCCGCCTATTTTTCCTTCTACACACATCGAGATCGTAAAATCCCCATCAATTTTACCAACCCTACGAACAACTAAAAAATTAAACTTACATTTTCCAAAGAGCGTCTTGCGTAACTCGGTTGCTGGCACTATTCAAAGAGCAAGCTATTATTTAGTTAAATTAGGTTTGCGGTGTTCTTATCAGTTTTAGAATTCGGTTACTTTCACTGTTCGTAGAAGCACGAGCTCATAGGAAATTTCGTTCACCATGTATATAAGATATTTTAGTGTTTTATAAATACCATGAAATTCTGATGAAGGAATACATTCATATATAGGCCTGCTTCATGTCTGAGCTCATTTGGTAGAATCTTACTGATGACTATTCTTTAAACCTAATTTCTAGGACAAAGCCACCTTCTGCTGCATTACAGTATATGAAACTAAGAAAAAAAAAAATTACATTCAAAAGTAAATTCTTTCGAAAACTGGGTGAAACCGAATAAACCGGCATTGAACCTTACAAATGCATGAAGGAAAGATGTTCAAGAAGGCGCAATTACAAACAAATCAAAAGATGTTTTCTATAAGAAAATTTCTTATCGATTTTACTGTCCGTACTGCTTCTTACATACTGGATAAATCCAATATCTGTATAAGCAACGAAAATGGGCAAATTTAAACATTTCCTACGGTTGCAGTATTTCGTACAAAAAAATTTCATGCGTATTGAGTAAAGTTCTACTGCTTCTAACACCAGCACCAAAAATTCGATCTTAAATACTAATTCAAACAAATTCGTAACTGCACAATAGACCGGAGTTCATATAAATGATGTTCTGCCTGTTCCACTGTATCTACATAGAAAATATATCTAAGCATCTAAGAAGTTTCTAACAAATACGTTTTCACTAAAATTCCTCCCTTACAAATGTGTTATATTCTCAATTCTATCATTTATCTCGTTCTCAGTATATAGTTCTACCATATTCGTTATTTTCTCTCTCATCTGAACTTCTCAAGGTTCTGTCATATTCATGATTTTTTATTTGTTTTCGCAGTTCTATGATGTCCCATAAATCCGACATTTTTCTCGTTGTTAGTCATTTCAGCGAAAACATCCATTGTTCCTGATATTAAAAACAGTTGCCATTAACCCCGACCTCAGTTCGACAGGCTACTGAGCTTTAGCGAAAGTGCTTTCGGATTAAGTCGATTGGAGGATTTTAATGACTCGATGTGGATTCTGTAAACAAGAAGCCCTAAAATGCTTTACGCCCAAACGATCACGACCTTCAATTATCATATTCACGCAATAGTTTATAGATGTATACATAAATATTCAATAAATCCTAGGTTGTTCCCAACCAACATCATTTTACTAAATGATAACTTTTCCCTATCTATCATTATAAAATGTAATATTTGAATGAAAATACCGTATAATTTTAATACAGTTATGATTTAATCACTTCTGTTATCCTTGTTAAATTTCAGTTAAATGTAAAAAATATAATCTATAACAGACTTTCCAAGTATTGTGAGCAGATATATATATATGTATGTATATATATATATATATATATATATATATACACATATATATATATATATACATATACATATATATAATATATATATAAATATAAATACATATATACAGTATATTTCAGTGTATATATGAACATTTTATATATATATATATATATATATATATATATATATATATATATATATATATATATATATATGTACATACATACATATACATATATAATATATACAATGTGTATGTGTATGTATAAATGCGTATCACTGTCCCTCAACTGTTGTATAAAGGATAAGACTGTTGTACCTACAACATCAGCGCTTCACACACATAAAATATAATCGAAACCAATATTTGTGTCATGTTCGGTGTAAGGCATCATGCAATTATGTTGAATACATAAATAGATATCTTTCTAAAGGTGGATCTTCTCTGTTAACAATAAATAGCGTATTTCTTACATTTATAAAATTTACGAGGTTCAGACTTAACAAAAAGGCACGTTCCAGGGACTATTAAGTTTAAAAATGATTCGCAAAAAGTGTGTGAGAGAGAGAGAGAGAGAGAGAGGAGAGAGAGAGAGAGAGAGAGAGAGAGAGAGAGAGAGTAGTTAATTAAATACAATTTAGGTTGACCATTAGGCAATCTTTTCGGAATAAATTGTCTATGAATGGAAAAATTCGGCAAATGCAGAATTTGGTTCTATTACAAACTTCATAAATCAATAAAGCTATTACAAAAATATGCTGAATACAAACCAGGCAGTTAGCAGACTAAGCGTTTAACTATTAAAATGGTAGATTTCATCATTTCACGCCCGCATGGCAATTGGATTCCCGAATGGGAAACCACTTATGAAAACAATGAAAGAGGGAAATTGCATGTTGCGATTTCATACAGGTGATTGGGTGACAACAATTTGACCTGGGTTATCAAATAAAAAAAACAACATAAAGGTTTATAACTGCCTGAATTTTACACCATTGAAGAAATTGTTACCTCTTTTTGTTGACACAACATTAATCAGTACACAAAAACACCTACAAAGCTATCAAAAATGGAGAGAGAGAGAGAGAGAGAGAGAGAGAGAGAGAGAGAGAGAGAGAGAGAGAGAGAGAGAGAGAGAGAGAGAGAGGGGGGGTGATATTAAAATGAAGATTCATATGACAGCACACTATGAAAGGGTCAATACTAATAATTGAGAGCTAATTTTGCCCTTGAAAGTCAATTCATTTAATATAAAAATTAGTTAGCAACTCATGTACTGTGCCTGACCATTTTGAATATTTTTCGTAAAGGTAATCTTCAACACCCTCTTCTGCAATTACCTTTTTCCTGTGTCCTGCAATTTGGCAAATCCTTGTACAGCCTTCGGTCAGACGAAGTCAACCCATGAATAGGTTAAATCCCTTCCTCCCACCAGGGAAGGAATCGCGTGGTTTCGGAAACTTGGGTCGAGAATTGCCTCCTGAACTAGCCGCGAACTATGCAGAGGATCAGCCCAAACTGGCATATGAATTCCACAATGACGGGGTAAACGTCTGCACAAATCTGTTACACATCAACAACGGCTGGTGCTGCTTTAATATTATTAAAAAGTAAATTTGAATTTCAATTGTTTGAGTTAATACAAACTCTTTATATTTCCTAACGTGTAAGAATACACGCTTGTTTAACTCCATAAATCCGTGTCATTTAGCCAAATTTTATACATTTTTCTCATTGTCACATTCGTGAGCATCTGATCTCCATGCTTGTAAAAGGTTTCATTAAAAAGGGCCAACAGTAGAAATGACAGTACATTATAAATCCTTAAACTGCAGCAAAAACAGAAAGTAGAAAACAGAGGTTTGCTTTATTTTTTTCAAGGTCGTACTTCATTACCGAGCTATGCACTCAGGTAGCATAATAAATTAACAGAATATAATAAAACACTCATATTCAAATTCATTTCAAAAGGTGGAGTTTGTCATATACTTCTATTTATGTTGCTATATCAAATACCGTGCGGTAGGAAAATTTACAGTTATTAAAATTAAAAATGCCAGAGCAGAATATTGCCATTGTCAAACGAAATGATATAGTTCAGAAAATCTAATCTAAATTAATATAATTGCCCAATTGGACAAAACCAAAATTTTTCTGATACAAGTGATTTGAAGTATTTGTCTTATTATCTTAAGTAAAAATTTCCATGTTTTTTTATCATAATTGCTTGTTCGAACCAAAACTATAATTTCTCAAGGAAAATTCTTAGAGCCAAATTTGAACTCCTAATTTTTTCTAGGTGTGAATTTGTACAGAATAGATCATCACTCCAGAGTGGAACAGCATCACTGAAAGGTTCAATAATGGTTTCTTCATAACTACCGCACATTGTCATCCAAAAATGTGGAAATGTATTATATATTTTCTAAGGAAGAAATTTTAGTGCAAACAAAACCACAGTACTTAACAACGAGGAGATGAGATTTGTAAACAAAAAAAAAAAGGACAAAAATACAAATGATAAACTGAATAGAGATGTTGAACAATAGAACGCTGACGATAAGATCACATTTCTTCGGCTTGTTGCTTATAACCTCGACACATTTCAAACACACTTTTCTAATATCCTTTTTCCTAATATATTATCATGAACTGTTTTATAATTTCTATTACTTTTTTTACGAAAATTGATAAAAAAAGTTTTGTTTTAAAGATTTGGGCTTTCAGTTAAAACCTCACCTAGTTATCTTGATTTAAACGTGCATCTTTCCTTTTAAATCTTATGATTTTCAGTTATTAAAACCTTATTCTGCTTTTCCGAAGTTGTTATGTAGCACAATGGAAAAAGCAATAATAAAATGAGAAATGGTTAGTTTTGACTTCAAATACTTGAGCAGTTGTATAAACAGAAATTATAGTTTTGGTCGAAATGACAATTATCCTCATTTCGATTATATTTTCTGAGCTAGATCTTTATATGAAACTATTCAGCTGTGGCAATTGTCTCAAAGACAATTTATCCCACTGGCAATTTGCCAACTGAGAATTTTCCATATGGCAATTTTCCTAAACCCATTAAATACTTCCATGCAACTTTCATAAATAGCTTTTAGTGTTTCTCCCTAAGTCCATAACTAATTTACAACCCCTTCTAGATTTGGATTATAATTAAAAAAAAAAATATTAAAGTATCTTGACTTTTGTTGGTATGTATAGTAATTGCTGGTGTTCGTTATTCAGTCTACACATCTCTT
>NC_090728.1:29681554-29684054 GCF_036898095.1 Palaemon carinicauda | reverse complement strand
AGATGCTAATTCAACCACTTAATAAGCTTGAACAGCCTTAATGTCCTTGGAAGTACTGCAGATGATTTATATTTCATCTGTGTATTTGTATGCAACATTTTCGACCCATAGCATTGCCCCTTCCAAGCTCCTAGAGCCTTGGTCTGTAATTTGAATCTTTACTAAATGATATTTTTTGCACATTACTTTGAAGAAAGTCTTTTCTTCCATATTCCTGTTTAAAAACTCCGGGGACCTGTAATGCCATTCTGGTGCAGAAAAAAAAAAAAAAAACATATCCAAAATAAAATACTATTTTTAACTATCTCTCATTAAAAGGAGATGTGGTCCCACTTCAAAACAATTTGATGTTACTTTAGCCAAGAATTCACCAACTTCACTGGCTTAGTCACGGTGGGATATAAGGACACATTAATCATTTAACTGATGTGAGTTTTCGCAATCGGGGCTGGCTATCAAGGGGCTTGACCAAGTTTGATAAGGTTTTTCTGGATGAGGGAAAGTTTAAGAAGATATCAGTGACGAGAATAGCTATGCAATTGTACATCTATGAAACTAATATGAGGGAATACAAGCGGTTGTTAAAAATCATATTGGGCGTAACATACTAATCATGTATAAGAAGGTAAGATAAGATTTGCTGAAAAAGTAAGACAGGTATAGTAAGAACAGTGTGAATTTAGACAAGGGAGAAGCCTGGATCAAGTGTTTTGTTACGAAAAAGGGATGAGAGAGAGTTTGAAAATAAAAGGAAAAAGCTTCATGTGGCATACATTAGATCGACAGAGAGCAAGGCGGATGACATGAAGATTTTATGAATAGAAATTAGTATGGTGAGAGGAATCAAGAGTTGCTAAGATGAAAGTAAAAAGATCAGACATACAGTTTTGTGAGAGTTATGAGTGATGGGAGAAGTCAGAATAAGAATAGTTGATGTGCGTTTAAACTCGTGTGATTAGACAATGAGCCATGAATGGAGACTGAAGTAGTTGACCTTTGCATGTAAACCACTGGCGATAGTAAAAACAAACGGCAAAATCATGTTTGAATTTGATAAGTGCTTGCATGAAGAAGACTTTAGGAATAAATGTGAAAAAGGCTGATGGTAAATGTAAACCAGGAAGATGGAGTAAGGAATGTTCATACTGGCTTAGGACGAATGGAAGGAATTGATTGACGTGGAATTTGTGAATAAATATAATCAATGACGACATGATAAGATATGTCACAAAGTAAGCGAGCATGGAAAGTACACTACTGGCCTCCCACCTGAATGCGAGGTGAGAATTTATATGAAGGGATTCTTGATGATAGGAAGAAGTGCATATTAAAAGTGATTAACAGGAGACTTGAATATGTTGATATGAACAGTTTGGGTAGTGTATGGCATACGAAGAATTGAACAGATAAGGAATGCAGAGAGACATAAAAGGATATCGTAGTGGAAGGAATCGATTAGGTTGTTTTGTAAATGTTTGTTCATGTGAAAAGAGCGCAGCCTGATGGGTTAGAGAAAAGGAATGCACAACTGGAAGGGAGAAGAGGAAACCTAGAAAGCGCACGAGATATAGAATAAAAGTGGTGTTGGAGAGAAAGGGTCTTAATGTCGAGAACGCGCAAATAGTGGATGCAAGATAGGAGAAAAATGGCACACAGTATCATGTCAGGGTTACAAGTTTTGCTGATAAGTTTTTGCACGATTCAACAGTTAAAATTGCAAATGTGATTGTTTGTATCTGCAGCTACTTGAGTTAGAAGAAAATTAATTTTGGGAAAAAATATATGTATTAAGGAGAGAGAGAGAGAGAGAGAGAGAGAGAGAGGAGAGAGAGAGAGAGAGAATATCCTTAATTTGTGCACAAATACATACCATTAAAATTGGATTTGTAAACTAATATATATGTACAATGACAATAATGGATTAATTATAAGAAATTAATATATTAAACTCAGGGCTACACAAATACACCCCGATTACAAAATTCCCTTATGATGATCCAACCGCGTCAAAGAATAATGAAAGATTGTACTGTTCAAGAAAGTATTACCTGTCCATCCGTGGACTATAAACGATAAATCAACTATCCTCAGGACTGTTTTATTCATTCATGAAGATGCAACATATAAAAAATGTGCCGGTATTGTGCGTGAAGTCTCGAGACAAATAAATACAAACTAGACTGTACAGACAATAGTGGACAAAAGTAGAGAACAGCATCTAAATGGTGGGTTGAAGGCCATGCTCACCTTGGATTTTTCTAGATTTTTTCTATAATTTCTATATTTGTGGTAATCTTTATCATTTTAATATCTATATTTCAGCTACAGGACGCTGCCATGTCCCTTGGCGGTACTCCCCCCACCCCCACCCCCCCCACCCCCCAGTGAGAGAGCTAAAATAGGAGGGAATGAAAAAAAAAAACTTAAATGAGAAAAGAGTACAGTCAGAAAAGAAATAAGATAAAATACGGTTGTCAAACTAAGCAAAAAGGCGAATATG
>NC_090728.1:29671554-29676554 GCF_036898095.1 Palaemon carinicauda | reverse complement strand
TTTCAGCAGCGTCTCGCATCGTAAATGTAGGACCAAACCTAAGACTCTATTACTCTATGGCGATGCTGTTTTGTTCTTTCATGGTTAATATTAGACAAAACTAATATAATTTTAATCCTTTGCAATACAAACTTTCCACATTATCCCAGCCATAAGGTATTACATGCAATTGTTTTAATAACCTGACTTTTTTGGTAAGTTTTAGGCCGAAACGTTTTTTTAGAAGTTTTGTTCGTTGTGACCAAATTATAGAATAATCTTCCCGGTCCAATAATTGAGTAAATATGACTTTATTATTTCACACTTGCCACAAATGCTTTCTTGCTGAGCAACCTCTCGGGAATCTGTTCATAGTTAATTTTTTTTTCTTTGTTGCCTCTCAAGCATAGTTTACTTTTACTTCATTTCTTTCCCTTACTGGGCTGCGACGTTTATCCTTAGTTAACCTGACTTTGAAAACTATTCTTAAAATTAACTACTTTAGATATTTACAAGGAAAGTTTATCACAATGGCATACGACTCTATAACGATCGCTATTCCAGTACTAACAAGTCTCCCACCTTTATTTATCAGTACTATCTCGGCTTTTCAGTTTGCTTCCTCACAATACTGCACATCCGGATAATACTCACTTGTACAGCAAGCTATCGTTCTCTATCCTCTCCACGTGAACAACTAGTCTAAAAACACTAACATAACAATTGCACATATAGAAAACTATTAACCTCAACTGCTTAGATGACTTTAGCACCCATATAAAACATTTCATTTTCACATTGAGAGGAGAGTTGATTCATTAAATCTTCCATTGACATATTTCAAAACTTTTGCCGGCTCCTGCCATGACTTTTTTATACTTATACAAGAATTCATCTCTTCTCTTCTCTCATCTTATTCTCGTTCAGTAAATTTTGCAACCTATTATTAAAATTATTAAAACTATCTCTACTATTGAAATCACTGAAATTATGATAATAATACAAATCGTCAACATATAATTCACTGCTCCTTGTTCCTGCGTCTGAGTTACCTTCAAAACTTTACTCTTTAGAAAATTATCTTTCATCACTCTCTGATTACAAGAACTGCCACCATTCTATAATTTTCCTCTATTGTTATAAAATACCACGTTAGTCTGTCAAAAGCAATCATTCCACACTATACCTATCACTTATTTTCTCAAAGCCAATTTTTAGACGAAACCCGTCACCTTAGCATTTACATGTCTTAATACAAGCTTCACTGTCATTTTAAAATCCACTACCAAATCCCTAGGAACAGACTGCCCTATGCACCTTACCACAAAAATGTCATATTTCTATCAAATCTATCAGAAGTTTTCCTCGACCATGCATACTTCAAAAAATATTTTCATTTTATCTCGAACTTCTCCTTGACTAATAAGAAGCACTATTCATTAATTATCTTTCTTATATAATTCTATACCGTTCCCCTATCCTTCCTGTTATATTTCATCAATCAGTCAAAACACTGAATTTATTTGTATACCCTGATGAAATGGTGTAAAGTAATGATCCTATAGAACTCGAAAAACAAATAAAAGACATACAAAGCAATAAACAAACTGTTATTGTTGTGAGCCATTCACTTTAAAACTTTCCCATACCCAGAAACACCTTACCCAATCTAGTCAGCCTCTTCATTTCATTTCAAACACTCCCCCCCCCCCAGCATAGCAGAAAGTAACACAAATAATCCAATCTTCAGCTTTCAATTTTACCCTCTAGGTTAAATGAGTGTAATAGTTACTTGAATGATATCGTATAAGAAAATGCTCTCTTCATAAACAGCTAACTTTCATGGTAAAAGCCATTTTCTTAATACATATACTGTATATATATATATATATATATATATATATATATATATATATATATATATATATATATATATATATATAAATACACACATATATAACATTTTAGTTTTACGTGTCGAGATTAGAGCTCATTGTTTAGAGAGAGAGAGAGAGAGAGAGAGAGAGAGAGAGAGAGAGAGAGAGAGAGAGAGAGAGAGAGAGAGAGAGAGAGAGAGAGAGAGAGAGTCTTCATCGCATTCTAAAATCGTCATCATTATCTAAAGCGCAACTATTGACTAAAAATTAAAAAAAACCTTCCCTTCAGTATGTCTTGCTTCTCTTCACTATAAGGGAGAATTCTATTTGTTTCCCTTACTTTCCCCTCCTTTTATTTTGCTAAAGTATGAGGGGAACCTATTAAGGGTTTATATTTTTTTCCTTTCACACACCGCTCAACAGAAGAGAAGAGAAATTCTGAACTTTAATCTTATCGTAATTTAATTAGGTTTAATGACTATGACTTTTGTCATCCCATTTCGTCATGTTATACTAATTAATTACAAATGTTTCCCCAAATCTTTTGACACAAGGTGCTTCAACGAAACCTTTTTTTTTCTTTTTTTTTAATATCATGCGGTTGGATCAAACCTTATCACAGGATTTTTATCAACTGTTTGTTAATAAATCAAGTTAAAAAGGTTGTTAACATCATACATTGTGATGTTGGTAAGAATAGGTTTTAGCAGTTGCAGTTATTCATAACCCTGTTTAACTTGTTTTCAGTCATAATTTAAGCTCCATTTTGACAGCAATGCCTCCATCGACTATCTTTAAAAAAAAAGAATTGATGATATATCCAGTGCTTTTCATTTTTACTTACTAAAATTACCTCTTCTATAGATCATTACTGTAATAACAAACACATATGCTGCTTTGACGGCTTCATGCTCTGACATTTGCCTTCGAAAATAACCCGAGAGAAACAGAAAAGAAAACCATTACAATCAAAATCACATCGCTCACTAATCTTCTTAACTGATTCACCCGAATTCTTCCTCAAACCACGAAAAGTAATCCTCAATACTGGTTCCAGGTAGACCCCGACATTTTATGAAACTAATTCATGAAAAATATTAGATTCCAATCAGGTATTGAGTCTATCATTTCTTAGCCATTCATCGTCAAAATTATGCAATTCAAAAGCCGACTCTTTTCTAAATAAACAAAACACTCTCCAGGATATTTATGTGTTAGGGAAACGAGTGGAAATATGGAAGGGTTCTCAACAAAGGAAGTGAAAATGGCGTAGGAAACATCTAAGTGCTTTATTGCGAAATCCATTTGGGCCACAAAGAGCTTTGCCATTATTCTCTTTCACCTCCCACAGTTCAATTTGGCATCACTGATTTGGTGCTTGCTTTGTTTACGATGGTTTCGCTCTTGTAAGAGTAAGAAGTTTAATTTCTCAGGTTAAAGACACAAGAAAAATCGACAAGAAACAATAATAATAGCTGTCATAACACTATTATACTAAGTAACTTTGAGCAAAACAGATATGGCTGCAACCACAGTAATCCTTTATTAGAGATTCCTCATAAATTACTCTTATTCTCCAAATCATTTAATTACGAGATTAAACAAACACATGTTTAAAATTTCATGTTTTAGTACACATAATATTGTCGTTACACGGACGGAAGGTCGAAGATATTCGGGAACATTTTGTTAATTGTCATTGTGTCTGTCCTGGCCTAAACAACAGAATTAGCTACTCAACTTTGACGCATTGTGACTTAATTGGAGAAGGGCGTAAGGCTAGCAACTCCATCTCAGAATCTATACATATCCACGAAGTGACACCCTCCGGGAGAGATGGGGGGGGGGGGGAAGCAGCAATTCAGCTGCAAATTTCTAATAAGGTTGAGGATATGGGCAAAGGGCTAGCTTTCTTATCCCTATGGACTTTTATAGCGCCATTATGATGCTTATGCAACAATAGGCTATAGGCGTAGGGAAACAAAACAATCATTTATGCTTCATAGAACTTTGCCTTTACGACTCTATTTCGGGTGTATATTAGTTTTATGTAACCCTCATACATGTAGTTATATTTTTCGTACGAAAATATTCACCTATACAGTCCTCCCGAGCAAGGTTTCGCGTGTGAAATGGTTTTTAAATGTAGGGGAAGTCTTTAAAATCTTCATTCATTTATCAGTACTTCATTATCAGCATAATTCCCATTTAATGTCTTACTTTAGAGGCATTCATAAATTATAAATGCTCTTTGGAATCGCAATATGCAGCCCTTTGCCTTAGCAACAATCCTTCCTCGGTTAAAGGTTAACTACTACAATGTAATTGTTCAGAGGCCACTTTCCTCTTGGTAAAGGTAGAAGAGACTCTTTAGCTATGGTAAGCAGCTCTTCTAGCAGGACACTCCAAAATCAAACCATTGTTTTCTAGTCTTGGGTAGTGCCATAGCCTCTATACCATGGTCTTCCACTGTTTTGGGTTAGAGATCTGCATGAGGGTACACTCGGGCACACTGTACAATCTTATTTCTCTTCCTCTTGTTTTGTTAGTTTTTATAGTTTATGTAGGAGATATTTATTTTAATGTTACCCTTCTTAAATATTTTATTCTTTCTTGTTTCCTTTCCTCACTGGGCTATTTTCCATGTTGGAGCGCTCGGGCGTATAGCATCCTGCTTTTCCAACTAGGGTTGTATTTTACCAAGTAATAATAATAATAATAATAATAATAATAATAATAATAATAATAACAACATATTACGAAAGGAGTATTTCTATTTTTTGTCTCAGTTGCATCGAATCCAATCTAGGGATCAAGGACCATCTAAGATTACAGCTGAAAGGCTTGCATTTCTCTTGTTTTAGCCAACTTAAATGGGAATATGAAAACAGGCAGTTTATAAAAGACATTTCTCCGATCACTGGTCGGCTTTGAGACATTAAATTCAATTAAGGAAATTTTCAATGAAAGCCGTATTTCAAGCTGACTGTCTTTGAGAATGATCATCTCTCATTTGATTGAAGAGTGTGACGGAGAATTACGAGGTACTTTACATCCTATTTTATTTGTTTCCGGCAATTGCTCCTTGAATCTTTTAAGAAAAAATACTTTACGAAAATTAGGGATGACTCCATATACGAATTC
>NC_090728.1:29661554-29666554 GCF_036898095.1 Palaemon carinicauda | reverse complement strand
TTGACGTTATTCCTGCAAATATGATGCTAAATTCCCTTACGTTATTTCTGGAAATGTATTCATATATTCCATTACGTTATTCATGAAAAGATAATATAGTATCGTAAGTAATTCCTGTAATTTCCTTAGGTTATTGTACATTTCATCATACATTTCCTTATAATGCAAATAAAATTATGCATT
Organism: Palaemon carinicauda; assembly: GCF_036898095.1. NCBI lineage: Eukaryota > Metazoa > Arthropoda > Malacostraca > Decapoda > Palaemonidae > Palaemon > Palaemon carinicauda. The sequence continues at coordinate 29,666,371 of NC_090728.1, read as the reverse complement.
ATTTTAGGTTACACTTACAAATACATCTATGAATTCCCTTTTGTTGTTTCGTCCTATATAATCATATATTCTATGCAGATATAAAATATGCCCCGTGTTATTGCTTAAAATACAATAATACTTTTCCTTAAGTTTTATTTGCAAATATAGTTAAACCTTCCTTTATGATACTCCTGCAATTATTACCATTATTATTATCATTAATATTACTTGCTAAGCTACAACCCTAGTTGCAAAAAAACAGGATGTTATAAGCCCAGGGGCTCCAACAGAGAAAATAGCCCAGTGAGGAAAGGAAACAAGGAAAAATAAAATATTTTAAGAACAGTACCATTAAAATAAATATCTAATATATAAACTATAAAATCTTTAACAAAACAAGAGGAAGAGAAATAAGAAAGAATAGTGTGCCCGAGTGTACTCTCAAGCAAGAAAACTCAAAATCAAGACAGTGAAGACCATGGTACAGAAGCTATGGCACTACCCAAGACTAGAAAACAATGGTTATATTTTGGGGTGTCCTTCTCCTAGAAGAGCTGCTTACCATAGCTAAAGAATCTCTTCTACCCTTAACAAGAGGAAAGTGGCCACTGAACCATTACAGTGCAGTTACTCCTTAGGTGTAGAAGAATTGTTTGGTAATCTCAGTGCTGTCATGTGTATGAAGAGAGGAGAATATATAAAGAATAGGCCAGACAATTCGGCGTGTGTGTGTGTGTGTGCGTGTGTGTATAGGCAAAGGAAAAATGAACCGTAACCAGAGAGAAGGATCCAATGTACTACTGTATGGCCAGTCAAAAGACCCCATATCTCTCTAGCGGTAGTATCTCAACGGGTGGCTGGTTCCCTGGCCAACCTACCAACTACTATAATGATAATTTTCCTATATCATATCCGTAACATAATGCAATATTCCTTTATTTCTCCAAGTAAAACTATACATTCACCTTGTTTTCTTCAAAATATCGTGAAACCTTTCTTTATGTTATTCCACCAAATAATATTTCCTTACGTTATTGTAAAGTGATCATAAATTCACGGAAACAATTCCTGCCAATTTAATTAAACATTCAATTATATTATTCCTCCAAATAGAGTGGAACATTCCCTTGTCTTACTCCAGCAGATATAATAATACTTTTACTGTTATTCCAAAAAATATAATGATAAATTCCCTTATGTCGTTATGGAAATATGATATATATTCTTACGCTATTCGCGCTTTTACAACCAAGTATTCATGTTAATCCTGCAAATCTAATAAACAGGAATATATCAAGTAGGCTATAATCTAAATTCTAAAATATTGAAATCATAAAACTGTGATACAAATAAAAATTCCAAATCTTGAATTTTGTAAAAACACTGATCAGCTAAGGCTGATATCTGTATCAATTACCTTTAGAGAAAACGTTTATACGACATCAAGGGAACAGACCCCATTAAATTTCATGCTTGAGAGAGAGAGAGAGAGAGAGAGAGAGAGAGAGAGAGAGAGAGAGAGAGAGATTCCAGTATGAATGGGAGGAATTACTTATCCCTAAGAGATTTGAAAAAGCCTCTTGTAAAATACCAGAAAGGGATTTCCGTATATTAAAGTCTAAGAGTCTTAGTGGAAGAGAAGGAATGAAGAACTTTATCCTGAGATTTAAGGAAAACCCTGCGGAGATGCAAGACATCCCTGATGAAATTCCTTAGAATGGAGAGCAAGGAACGGGGCTTTATCAGCAGGAATTCTCAAAGGGGTCATCCAGTTCTTAAGGTTGTTTCCAAGACCTGTTTAAGGCCTCGAGAAGTTCCATTTGAATATATATATATATATATATATATATATATATATAATAACATGTGTATATATTATATATATAAATATATAGAGTATATAAAAAAATAAAGGCGTTTCTAGTCCACTGCAGGACAAAGGCCTCAGGCAATTTTTTTTTTATGTCTGACGCTTGGCTATATTTATCACCACGCTAGGCACTGCGGATTGGTGATGGTAGGAGACCTTAGTCTACTGGCTCACAGTAAACCAACCTAGTATGAATGGCCCTAATAGTCCTTGGGCCAGAAAGTGAAAACCTTCCCCCCCCCCACCCTCCACTAGGGGATTTTCACGACCCCCCTAGTTTTCTTCCTTTGGGTTTCTTTTATGCATATCCGGGTGCTTCCAAACACATAAATGCGGCAAAAATGCAAAATTATCACTTTATGTACAAACCGCACGCCAAGTTTTCACATTTTCAGCCGCACTGACTTTGTGTCGCTTTATTGGCTCTAACTTAATATCCAAACTAAGTGGTGAACATTTTTGGCACCAACATAATGCTAATACCAAGAGCTACACAATGGTATATAATTATGTCCATAATTAATGACTATTACGTATTCCAGGGCCATTATTTTACCCCCTACCTTTAATTTTTGCTACTGATACGGATGAAATTGTTGAGGTATTTGGTTACATTTCTATATTTGAATTTGTACATATTCTTATCTAGAATATTGCATATCAGTTTCGTTCACTAATTTCCCAAAATATATGAATTAAATGACAATAATCAATTGATTGTATAATGGCCACATATTATCAGCAATACCCATTTTTCTCCGTAACTTCTGTAAATTGTTACATAACTGCATCATTTTGGGGTCAATTGATAACAATATATTTTCCAGCTTTCTGATATTGGTTATGTGCATAAATTATGATGCATTTTCATTTCAATATCCACTGGTGATAATTAGTCAGCATGGCAGAACGTCCAGTTGGTTTACGGAAAAAGAAAAGTCAAGAGGGGTCTCTATCTGTGTGAGAGAGAGAGAGAGAGAGAGAGAGAGAGAGAGAGAGAGAGAGAGAGAGATCAACAAGATTTCATGTGTTAATTACCTAAATCTTGGTAATAATGAATCGAAAACTGGTAACTTGAAAGTTGAGTGTCACACGAGATCCTTTTACAAAAATGGAGACGGAAGACAGAATGTGTTGGTTTTAGTATCATTCCGCGGGCGAAGGAAGTTGGTCGGAGAGAAAATGGTAATTAAATTCATAAAGGCGATGGTTACTTGTTGAATAGTAACAGCTACTTTTGTTTGGTGGCAATACAGTCGAGGGGGCTATTTATCATTGTGTTGTGAATTTCTGTTATTATCATGATTACTTCACATTTAATTCAAAGATATATTCCAATTGCTCGTATTATTGTTACAATTCTTAATTTTCTCATGTATTTCATGAATAATAACTTCAATACTACCGCTAGAGAGTTATTGGGTCATTTGACTGGGCAGATGGTACTACTGTACATAAGATCTCTCTAGTTACGACTCATTTTGTCTTATGCCTACACATACACCGAATAGTCTGAATTATTTTTACACGTTCTCCTCTTTCCCCATACAACTTACAACACTAAGGTAACGAGAAAATTCTTCTTCAATCAAAAAGTTAAGTACTGCATTGTTGTTCAGTGGCTATTTTCCACTTGGTAAGGGTAGAAGAGACCTTAGCTATGGTAAACAGCTATTCTAGGACGACAGTCTAAATCCAAACCATTGTTCTCTTGTCTTGGGTAGTGCCGTACCCTCTGAACTATGGTCTTCTTTGTATTAGGTTCGAGTTCTCTTGTTTGAGGGTACACTTGGGAACACTATTCTGTTTCCTTATTTCCTTTCCTCATTCTGCTATTTTCCCTACTGGAGCCCTTGAGCTTATAGCATCCTGCTTTTCCAACTAGGGTTGTGGCTTAGCTAATAATAATAATAAAAATAATAATAATAATAAAAATAATAATAATAATAATAATAATAATAATAATAATAAACGATAGCTTTCCGAAATTTACCGCACAACAGAAAATTGTAGGAAAATGAAAGTTCTAATGGGACAAATCTGTTCCTGCACCGCTGCAGCCATGAGGAATAACACATCAATCATGTTCATAGTAGTACTCTGGTATTGCAATAAATTCATATCTTTGAAATAGTTGAATTTTCATTGATATTTTGAGGGCAAAAACCTTAGTTCTCCCGTAAAATTATAAGACTACTCCTTCAATTAAACATAAAAAAAACGATATAAATGTGGCATTTACAGCGTATCTACGAATTAAAATTAATTTACAAATGATTATTATTTCTGAAAAAGTTTTAAGATTCTTATGAAAACGAGATTTATATCCGTTTCAAAACAACCATCGTTCGGATGTTGAACAAATGTGATCTAAGTTTGTTTTGAACTCTTGTTTGAGTTTATAAAGAAATAACACAATACATTAAAACACTGACTAAACTGCGATTAGGTGCTGATGATTTCACTTATCCAAAATAACAAATCTTTCTACAGGTAAAATCTAAATACCAACAGAAACTCTTACACAAATAACGTACAACTGATCACAATTCTATACGAAGCATTTACTTGTAATTTTATTGGCCATGTACTGATCTTATGAATAATAAATTTAAAAGTTGCATCGTACTGAAAAATACCATTAAAGCTTCAAGTTTCTAAACAGCCATGAGATGACATCTACTTATCCGTTATTCTGTATTCCTTTTTCCATTTTGCCCATTAAATTCTGCGGACATTTACTTTCCAAGTTAACTATATCTTGGATATGTTCTATATGATTGAAAACTCATTGTAAATAATAACAACAACAACAATATTATTAATAATAATAATAATAATAATAATAATAATAATAACAATAATGATAAAGTAAGGCTGTGGTGATCCACTACCCACTTTAGTAGGATTAATTAGCATATGAGAGAGCCATGGATATTATAAAGACGAGTCTGTAAAGTTTCCA
>NC_090728.1:29649054-29659054 GCF_036898095.1 Palaemon carinicauda | reverse complement strand
TCGATGAAAAAGTCTCTGAATAGTAGATTACGAACATCCATTGACATCATATGTCTGCTATAAATATTAATGAAAGGAAAAGAGAGAGAAAAAAGAAAAGAAAAAAACAGTGTTATGGAATATTGGGGCACTGAATCAGAATCAAACATACTTTACTTATCATATACTTCATTCACCTATCTACGTACATATATACAGTATCATTCTTCAATAATATTCTCAAGGCATACCTAATTATTAGTTTTATACAACGGGTAGCCTACTATACCATCAAAGTTTCACTTAAATCAATGAAAATACCATGGAAAAACAATTTAATGCATATAATCATTTTCGATTTATACTAATCCAATATTCCTCAGTCTTGATTAGATCAATCCCGAATTTAATACGAAATCCCAGGCAGACACTGTAAGACCATAAACCAAACCATACAAATATATATCTTAACAGCTCAAGATTGTTTACCGCTCAGTACAAGACGCCTTATATTTTCAAGATACCACTCAAAATACGCTATACGCGAATCATATTACAAGATACCACAATGTATCCGAGTTCTAATTAAAATCTGTGCTGATATCAAATTCGTCACATACGAATCCTTCTTTCTCACTGGCAGCCATAAAGAACGACAGAATTACAGCAGACAGCATTCACAAGGCAATTATTTAAAATGGCCGATATTCTCTTCACCTCTGACTTAAACAAATGAAACTACTTATGTGTTTTGGCATTATCCATAGGTCCATAGTGCACTTTGTAACATTCGTCAGAATCTTTGCAAATACAAGTACACACACAAATAGTCTTATACCTAATCAACTCGGGTATCTCAAAATACAAGGAAATGCCACGAAGGCCACGCCACCTTCATCATCTGATAAGCTCAAAAACATTCCTGCTAAAGAAGACTGAATTGTGGGAAACAGGCAAATACGGGGAAAGAGAAAATAAATAAATAAAATAAATTCAAACACCTAACATCAGGCTCCGGCAATTATTAAAAACAGCAAATTAATCCAATTCCAGAAGATTTTGCATCATAAGACCTAAAACGATGTCAAGATCACAATTAGCATTTAGAAGGATTAAGGCTAAAAGCTTTACATTTGTTCTCAACATATGAAAATTCTAAAATTACCAACACATGTTTTTTTAACATACCTAAATAATTATGCTCGAAAACAGAGTTGAAAGGAAGTTTCCCTTTCCCTGTAATAAGACTCATGAAATCACATTCAATTTATGAAAGCAAAAATAAACCACAAGTAAGAAATGCATTATATTTTCTTATCATTGTACAGAGAAAATTATCTGGTGGGACAGATTTTTTGATAGGACGTTCCTTCTTCCTTAAACGACATACTTTGCCCGTAAACACAAAGAATCAACATTGTATAAATTTATACTGCTCTGAAACGTTTGGCAAACTTTCTACTTTTACTAACTCCTTATATTTCTAGTTTTAGGTAAACGGAGTTTTATCTTCATTAATTTATTTTGGCTAAATATGTTTCGTTTACCTTCAAAGGCGTAGAGAAATTTGGGACGAATAAACTTTAATATAATCTTGATTTTAATCTCCTAAAATTTAAGTGTCTAAAATTATTTTATTTTGGCTTATAACATGCATATGAGACGGAAAACTATATTTTTGTTTCAAATAACTGTTGTTCCCAATATCACTGTCATTACATCTAACAATATCTACAACTTGTATAACAAAAAACATTCAGTATTATGATTACCAACATTTGCATAAAAACAGTTATTCATTGTCAAGGCTATTATCCTTACCATACCCGCCCCCTCAAAAAAAAAAAAAAAAAAAAAAAAAAAAAAAAAAAAAAAAAAAAAAAAAAAAAAAAACGCCCCACAGCAACATTGGTACCATTATCAAAAGTAATAGTTTGATGCCAATAAATGCATTAAGTAATCCCTTCCTTTCCTTAACAGCCTCATTCACCGCTAAAATTGGTACTTGGAGCAGGGTAGTATAAAACCTTTTCTAGTATATCATTAAAAGTGTTAAGTGTTTGGAAGACACGAAAGGTTTACCTTTTATCTTAACCACAAAATTAACTATGTCATATAACGCCGGGAATACACTCATGAAATATTGACCATATTGTGCAATAACTTAATTTCTTTAAAGCATATGAACACTAATACACATTTACACGCACATACGTATATACTCATATATACACACACGAGCGCGCGCGAGCAAACACACACATTATATATATATATATATATATATATATATATATATATATATATATATATGTGTGTGTGTGTGTGTGTGTGTGTGTGTGTGTATTATAGCATATAATATACTTATATATACACACACGCACGCCCGCGAGCAAACACACACACACACACACACACACACACACACACATATATATATATATATATATATATATATATATATGTGTGTGTGTGTGTGTGTGTGTGTGTGTGTGTGTGTGTATTATAGCCACAGAAGGAAAAATGAAAAGACTTGATTTGAGCTAGTACTTTCGTCTATTACGGAGATCAACAGACTCAACAATGAGAATACACATACAAAGACATACTATTTATACAGGAGAAGGGGATTCCACAGCTGTCAGTTTCTTTATTATTCCAAAAAAGTCAGATTTTAGTAAAAAGAATAATACCGGATTAACAGAAAACAGACCAGGGCTTAGATTTAAATTTTTACCTTTTGTACAAGAGATTAAAAAGGATTCAAAATATTTCTTTGGGAATAGTCATTTACCTGGATTAATTTACTCTTCTCTGACAATCCAATTCTAAGGTTAGATCCTAACCAGTGGGAGATGAAGGCATTATTAAGAGAACCCCAAGAGACGGCCACCTTATGCTCTTTTATTTTGACTGAAATACCTTTGTATGTTTGGCCGACATAGAACAAGTTACAATCTGAACAAGAAATACTATATACTATATCATTATCATTTCCAGAACTATTCATAATCAACATATTTTTTTTAAGTACAATTCCTTTTCAACACTACACTAATATTAATTTTTTTTTTAAACGGGTATGCCATCTACAAAATCATGAAATGTCAAAATATTTTTTTAATCATTTCCCTTTTCCCTAACTACCAACTATAAAATATTGTTACTTTTCTTAAAGTACTTTATTTCAATTGTTTATTACTTCTTTTGTAATTCATTTGCTTCCTTGTTTCCTTTCCTCACTGGGCTATTTTCCCCTGTTGGAGCCTATGGGCTTATAACATCCTGCTTTGCCAACTACGGTTGTAGGTTAGTTGTAATAATAATAATAATAATAATAATAATAATAATAATAATAATAATAATAATAATAATAATAATAATAAAAAGGCTAGCGCAATAGAAAGTCCTTTACCTAATAATTTCTGCGTAAATTTCAAAATATCTAATTTTTTCAGACATATTCGGATTCTGTTATGAGACTTCTATAATGCAAGACTGACACTGAAGTCGGCGAAATAAATGTAAAGGAGCAACATTTAAGACATTTTTTTTCCTCTAAGAAGATTAAGTGTTATCGTGAGATGACAGAATCCACATGATATATATATATATATATATATATATATATATATATATATATATATATATATATATAAAATTATTATTCAATGTGGATGCACATGTGGCTTCTATTATCCAGTGAGAACATTCTTTATCCTCAAGTAATTCCTAAGTTCCTTTAACATATATCCTTCAGGTCACATATAAGATATAAAACGTGGGCTTAATCTTGATGAAATAATTGACCTGTTTCGTACAAAACCAAAAAACCATTAAGAATCAGGCAACACAGAATTAGTAAGAAAGGTCATACATCTGAAAGGACCGGACGTTTCCGGGACGTACAATCGAGAGAGAGAGAGAGAGAGAGAGAGAGAGAGAGAGAGAGAGAGAGAGAGAGAGAGAGAGAGAGAGAGAGAGAGACGAAGAAATTTGGTATTTCTCACTGAGGAAATACTAACACAAATATTGAAACCCCATGGCTTATACGATCAATATTCCATATGGAGATGAATAAGTACATGAGGCTTTCATAATCAAAATAAAAGAAAATAATTTACTGCAAGTAAACAAAACACCAAGCCTTACCTAATCTCTACTTTTTCCAGACTTAGCAACTGGAACCGAGATATGTACAATATTCCTAAGAGAAAAATTGTCTATCCAAAATACTGCCGCAAACTACATTTTCATTAAAAAAAAAAAAATATTTAAAAAAAAAATGAATGAGGAAAAAGGATGAAAAGTTCGCCAAAAAAAAAAAAAAAAAAAATATGTCTTTCAGGTTTTTCACAAAGTTGCAGGATCTGCACTCAAATAGGCGCAAAAGATCAGAATCAATACATAATAACAGAAAACCTTAAAAATGAATTTGCTCAACAAAAGAGGAATTACAAGATAGGAATGATTAAACACGTTGGGTTGCATTATAACCCAAACCACGAAATAACAAGAGGTTTCATGGAGAAAGGCAATGATGGAAAAAAAGGAGCACTTTAGAAAACAGAACCCAAAGGGACACTCTTAAAGTTGGTAAATGGGCAGAAAAATTAAAACTAAAGATTGAAATATGCTTATGATAGTAAGGAATCAACTCTTCAGTAGTTTGTTTACCTACCAGTACCTTAGGTCAAAATCTGGCAAATGCCTCAGAGGTCATGGATGATTAGCGATCAATTCCAAATATTCAAGACGGGTGATGATGAAACATCACATGCTATTATGGATAGAGATTAACACGTTGAGTTTGTATTTAAAAGCATTAGTGCTAACCCTTCAAAGGTCGGGGCAGAGGAAGGCTCAGTGTAGGATTTGATGGTTTGATTAAAAAACAAGAAAAATTAACATACAGACTGGAAGCCAGTCGTCTCTATCTCAATTTTCATTCCAATAATTATCCATTCATTATTATCTATGACTTAATAGTACTCAGCCATATAGGCCTGGGTTTTCCAACTCTTCTAGTACCTTGCGGAGCCCAGTTAAATGTTTAGTGAAATAATCTCTCTTAAAGGGTGCGAAGAGCATGCCCAAAACATCTCCATCTATCATCATGATCTCATCCATATATGGCACTCGAGTAATCTCACTTATAGTTTCATTTCTAGTCCTGTCCTGGCATTTAATTCTCAATATCCTTCTGAGGGATTTGTTCTCAAATCTACTAAATCTGTTGGAGACTATTTCATTGTCATATCACGACTCATGTCCATACAGTAACACCTTTCCCACTAAACTGATATATAGCCTGATTTTTATATGTAATTTCAGGCGATTTTGATTTCCAAATTTTACTTAACCTAGACATTGTCTGATTTACTTTCTTAAATCTTTCATTAAACCCCAATTCGAAAGACCCTATATTCGAGATCATAGTTCCTAAATATTTAAATGATTCCGCCTCATCTTCCATTGCATATTTGTTATCACCATCTCTGTCTTTCTTCTATTTATCTTCAACCCTACCTCCTGTGATATTTCATGCATTCTGGTAAGCAAGCACTGCAAATCCTGTGGTGTTCTGCTAATAAGGACAGCGTCATCAGCATACTCTAGGTCAGCCAATTTCCTATTACCAATCCAGTCTAATCCTTCTCCGCCATATCCAACTGTTCTACAGATTACAAAATCCACGAGGGGGATAAACAACATAGGTGATAACAAATTCCCTTGCAGTACTCCACTGTTCACTGGAAATTCATTTGATAGGACTCCACTAACATTAACATTGCACTTGCTATGGATTCTGGTAAGCAAACACTGCAAATCATGTGGTGTTCAGCTGATAAGAACAGCGTCATCAGCATACTCTAGGTAAGCCAATTTCCTATTACCAATCCATTACCATTAACATTGCACTTGCTATGCTCATCAGGAGGATTAATCAAATTTACATGTTTAAAGGAATTCCATAATAACGCAGGAATCTCCACAAAATTGGCCGGTGTACACTTTCAAAGGCTTTATCATGGTTCACAAATGCCATCAAAATTTGATTTCTATATTCTACGCATAGTTGTACATGTCTCAAAATGAAAATTTGGTCAATAAAACTACTATCTTTTTAAATCCTGCTTGTTCATCTCTCAGCTTTTCATCAATCTTTCTCTCCAGTCTCTTAAGAATAAGCATACTATGTATTTTAATGAAAACTGACATAAGTCTGATGCTCCGAACCAGTCAGGTGTCCTTTTTTTGCCATTTTCACCAACACTCCCAACTCCCATTCATCAGGTTTTGCTTCTTCATGCTACATTATACAAAATCATCTTGTAAGTATTTTAGGGTCAATTCATTTTCAGCCAATATTATCTCAGCAGTTATTCCATCGTATCCAGGGGCTTTCCATCTCTTCAGTTTATTGAGGATAGCTTCAACTTCAAATGCAACGAATTCACTTATGGGCACACCAAGGTCTGTATCAGCATCAGGTATATCAATCAAATTATTCTTTTCATATCTCCTATTCATGACCTCACTAGTGTTCCATCCAACGTTGCCTTTCTTCGTCTTTTGTTTTATAACAGATCCATCTCTCTTTTTGATTTGTATATTCTTCTTCTTTGCCCAGTATGGATTTCAATAATAATTCTATTAGCAATTCTTACACTATAGCTACTATCTGAATTCATAGCTTTGTCAGCGTCATCTGCTTTCCTGTCTAAATATTCTCTCCAGTCATTCCTGGCTTTTCTTTTCATTTCAATATCAAAACTGGAATACTTAACATGCTCTACCTTGTAATTTTCATTACTTCCTCGAAAACTTTCAAATACCAATTTTTGTTTATGTCTCCTTTTTATAGTATCCACGTATCATTTGATAACTATGACTTTCTCTTTGTAATACATATACATAAATACACATCAATTTATATATATATATATATATATATATATATATATATATATATATATAATATATATATATATATATACATATACAGATATATATATATATATATATATATATATATATATATATATATATATATATATATATATATATATATATATATATCAAATAAGCCATATATATTTTTGATATATTAATGTCTGGATTCTCTTAACAACCTCGGGATCACAGACCCAGGCGAAATCTCACAAAGACAAGAGCTTGGCTCCGGCCGGGAATCGAACCCTGGTCGGCAAGCTTATATAGACAGTGACTAACCCACTTGGCCACGAACAAAGATAAAAGTCAATGACAATTCTACTGTACTTATACCTGTCGAATTCAGGTATTTTGTACTTAGAATTGAAATCAACCCATCTTCACCATCGTAGCTAATTGGTAGTTTGTTACTTGGCATTCAATTAATGATAAATTTTGCACATTTTTACGTGTTTTTCATATTCAAATAAGCATTATATATTTTTGATATATTAATGTCTGGATTCTCTTAACAACCTCGGGATCACAGACCCAGGCGAAATCTCACAAAGACAAGAGCTTGGCTCCGACCGGGAATCGAACCCTGGTCGGCAAGCTTATATAGACAGTGACTAACCCACTTGGCCACGAACAAAGATAAAAGTCAATGGCCAAGTGGGTTAGTCACTGTCTATATAAGCTTGCCGACCAGGGTTCGATTCCCGGCCGGAGCCAAGCTCTTGTCTTTGTGAGATTTCGCCTGGGTCTGTGATCCCGAGGTTGTTAAGAGAATCCAGACATTAATATATCAAAAATATATATGGCTTATTTGAATATGAAAAACACGTAAAAATGTGCAAAATTTATCATTAATTGAATGCCAAGTAACAAACTACCAATTAGCTACGATGGTGAAGATGGGTTGATTTCAATTCTAAGTACAAAATACCTGAATTCGACAGGTATAAGTACAGTAGAATTGTCATTGACTTTTATCTTTGTTCGTGGCCAAGTGGGTTAGTCACTGTCTATATAAGCTTGCCGACCAGGGTTCGATTCCCGGCCGGAGCCAAGCTCTTGTCTTTGTGAGATTTCGCCTGGGTCTGTGATCCCGAGGTTGTTAAGAGAATCCAGACATTAATATATCAAAAATATATATGGCTTATTTGAATATGAAAAACACGTAAAAATGTGCAAAATTTATCATATATATATATATATATATATATATATATATATATATATATATATATATATATATATATATATATAACCATATAGATAGATAGATACTGTAAATACAGAGCCTACCCACATCATTTAAAAAAAAGACCGACCTGGTAATTTCAACCACGTGGAGACAATGTACCATTCTGAAGCTTTGACTGCAGCCCTTTTATTTTGTAGAAGCTAACCCTGAGATGACCGAAAGTAATTTAAAAGCGGTGGTATTTGTCCGTAGATTGGAAGTGTTGTCTTTGGATACAAAATTTGTTTTACAGTTTTACAGATAATAATTTTAGTCTTTTATTATAAAAAAATCATAATAACTGTTTCATTATTTTAAAATCCTACTTACTTGTTATATCTATTCATTGTATATTGCAAGGTAACTGTACCAAAACAAGAACATACCACAAATTTTGCAGGCATAAAATTTTCAGCAGGTAAGAAATCAGGTCACAAACACGGTATATGATCTACTTGGGTTACAAAGAATTTAAAAAACTGGTAACTATAAATAGATGTTGCTGAAAATTGAAATGTGTAATAACACTAGGATTTTATTTTTGATTTCAAGGTTATTTTGTATGCATTGTATCTAATATTTTCAAAATGAAACACGACGCTCATGCAAAAAAAGACAATCAATAAAAATGACTAAAAATAAAACATAAATAAAAAGTCCAATTTCAGACACACATGACGGAGTGGGTCAGAATAATAGCAGCGTTCTTTGTTGTTAAATGAGTTCTGCAAGAGCCACTTTGAGGTCCCAACTCTATTTTCGTCTCGTTCCTTTCTTGATAACATACCCCAATTTCTCAAGTTTTCCACAGCGTAAAATTTGACAGAAAGGAGATGTTTACTTATTTCAAAGAGCTGTAAAGCCCCATTCCGTAATGCAATGGACGCCTGACATTTCATGTATGAATGCATTTTAAAGGTATTTTACCACGCAATAACACAGAGTGTCATTCTCTATTCCAAACAGCACTTAGAGAGAGAGAGAGAGAGAGAGAGAGAGAGAGAGAGAGAGAGAGAGAGGAGGAGAGAGAGAGAGAGAGAGAGAGAGAGAGCAAGCATAATAGTTACTCGGCTTAGTAAAGGGTCCACATCATTGTCAATGTGACGAAAGGAAAGACAGAAGTATAGGTATAGTATATAATAATAAATAATTATAAATAATGAATAATAATAATAATAATAATAATAATAATAATGATAATAATAATAATAATAATAATAATAATAATAATATTATTATTATTATTATTATTATTATTATTATTATTATTATTATTATTATTATTATTATTATTAGCTAAGTTATAACGCTAATTGGAAAAGCAGGATACTACAGTCCCAAGGGCTCCAGCGGTGAAAAAATAGCCCAATGGGAAGGAAAATAAGGAGATAAAAAAACTACAAGAGAAGTAAAGAACAATTTTTAAAAAGAAAATTTAAGACCAGTAACAACATTAAAACAGATCTTTCATGTATAAACTATAAAAAGAGACTGTCAGAGAAGCAGACCCTTTTAATTTTATTTTCTGGTTGCCACTAAATATGTATTTTGATAGTCCACAAATTCCTTCAGTTTGGAAGCTATTAAATGGTTTTATATTGTCAGCTACTGAAGGTCGCCATTCCGATGAGAATTAAATATACGTATTCAGTTCGTTGAGGTTATTTAATTGGCTGCATCCTGATGGCAGAAAATGCTCAATAAATGAAATTTGCTGAGGGACACTTTATTACTTGTCACTAAACACTTTTAATCTGTAAGTCAGCATATCACCAATTTACAAATAATAATTATGCACCATTCACTAAATAATATAAACTAATTTCTCCTTTTTAT
>NC_090728.1:29619054-29641554 GCF_036898095.1 Palaemon carinicauda | reverse complement strand
AACATTAATCACAAATTAGCGCTTCGTATTCCTCTCAAATCATAACCCTCAACTGTTTGAGACATGATATAATTCTCCCTAATGCAAATCTTTTCAAAGCGAATTTTAATCATCAAATCTTCGAATACTACTATATCTACGGTTAATGAGAGAATGTTTTAACACCAAGTAAATAATTCTTGAGTATAGAACTGAAAGTCAACTGATATTTTAAAGCAAAATAAAAAAAAGATGAAAACATTTCAAAATAGGCTGATTGAGAAGACAGGAGTTGGATGCTAATCCTGCAGAAAAGATGTGTCAAAGTAGAAAGGGACAAAATAAATAAGGAAAGAAAATAAAGAAAAAAACATAAAAATTTGGAAACATGGGTTAATAAAATAACTAAATACAGATATCTGATATGGAAAACTAAACACAATTTATGAAACAAAAATGAAACAATCAAAACTTAGAAGGATGATGAGAGAAAGGATAAATAACAAGAGAGATCTCAAATGATCTATGCTAGAAACAAGGTACACTGGAGGTTTGTTACTGCCATCTACCGTAAAAATAATTAGATTAAAAATGCATGATATTAATTTGAACAATGCAAAGAGCTTAGGATATATCAAAACATATATCATTACAACAATTCTTACAATTTACATAATTCACTGTATTAACAACATGAAAATGCTATTAAAAATGTCAAAAGAAAATTCTCCCAATAAAGGGCGTTAATTGGAAAGTTTTCACTAAAAATAGACGATCAGTCAAGAATCTCTAAGTTCATCGCCCCTGGTCCTTTAAAGGGCAAATTGACCATGAAATATGAAAGATAATAACAAAGGTCGCCTCATGAAGACAAATTATCCTTTAGGATACGGTGCTCCCACGATGAAGGAATTGCATCTTTTCCAATATTAAATGCTCCATAATTTAGCCTTATCCCCTCAGGTATCATAAATGTAAGATCAAAATAGTTAAACTGTGTTCATGTAAACCAAAACATACATACCAAAATGGTCCCATGTATATATATATATATATATATATATATATATATATATATATATATGTGTGTGTGTGTATGTATGTATGTATATATATATACAGACATATATATATATATATATATATATATATATATATATATATATATATCTATATATATATATATATATATATATATATATATATATATATATATCTGTGTGCACATACATAGGATATGTTAGATGTATATGTAAGTGAAAACAAGAAATTATTAGGAATTTTTAGACTTGAAAAACCCAAAGCTTAATATCAATAAAACACACCAATGCCCTAATGAGTAAAAAACACAGATTAGTCTTTCACTTTTGGCTCCTTTAATGTAACCGTTTATAAACCAGAGAACATAAAATATTTATCATCAATTTGCAGATAACATGTTCAAAGTATTTGCAGACTATTCTGTCAGCATGAAATAGTAGCATCTAAATCATACCAGGTCAAACAAAGCGAAAATTAAAATGGAAAATGAAAGCAAATGACGTCGAGGCAAATTTTCCCATGAATTATTCGTTTGACCTAATTTAATTATGGCACGGTTTCAAATTAAAAACAACAAAAATGTGACAAAAAGCAAGATAAATGAAAGGGAATTCTAAAACATATTTCATCGTACGGAAAGAGAAAGAAATTACATTAAAATCACAAGAAAAACTTGAAACGATATTACTTCATATATAATGAATGTCTCATTATTATAGATACAAAGTAAAAGAAAATGGACAAAATCCTGTGCTTTGTGCTGTGGAAGAGAACCGTAAAACAAATAAGAAAAGAATATCTTTTATAAAGACGAAGAAATCGATTCATCACAAGAAAATCGCTTTTGTTTTCCTCCGTCCTTTCGCTCCAGAGAACAGAATTCCGTGAACCCCCCCCCCTCTCTCTCTCTCTCTCTCTTTCTCTCTCTCTCTCTCTCTCTCTCTCTCTCTCTCTCTCTCTCTCTCTCTCTCTCTAAATTACCGCTTCATCAAGAGTTACTATTCAATTTCTTTACATCCCCCTCAACATCTTGTTTGTTTTGCTTTGTTATTATCACTCTCTGTCTTCCCCTTGCAATTCCATCAACTTCCGATTGACTTTCCTTTCGATTTTGGTTGAAATCTTGTTTCCCAAGTCTCTCCTTTTTGTGTATAAAATTTCCATCCTGTGTCAGAGCGCATTTCTTCATTTTGCATAGCTTCAGATAACATTATATTCACAATACTTTTTAATGATTTTCTAAAACAACTCTTAAAAAAATATGAGTAATGAATCAAATGCCTTAAAATCATGTTTATTGTTCTTCCAATAGACTATTTCTAAAATTTATGGACACACTTTTTATATTTGTCTTTTCCTTTATAAATAAAGCCCCTCTTGTTTCTTTCTCTTAAAGAAGCAAAAATAAGATGCAAAAAGAATAAGAAAACGAGGACGAAGAAAATCATGAGCAAACGTACTACAGCAATTAATAATAATCGCCTTGCAAATGCCATTGTTCTCTTCTAAGTGATGCGGTTCTTAATAGCTGAGGATTTATCATTTACGTCCGCAATAGGAGCAAGATGAAAGGGAGTTTATTAAACAAAATAACATTCCACTAAATGGAAAATTTTTATTTTTATTTTCTTAATGACTGAATAGGTTTGAGCATTTTTACTTATTGGGTTTAAAGATAACTTTCAGCAATTCGTAATGCAGACAATATTTAACGCAAGAAGAATGAAATGGTGAACTGAATATGTTCTGCGAACGTAGAATTTCACTAACAAATTTATTTGAATTACATTACAATATTTTTTTCCAGAATTAGCAAAAAGGAGGGTTCTATTGCTCAGATACTGATAGTTTGAGAAGGGTTTAAATAACACTCTTATACCTTTCGCTAGTTGAAATCTGCACAGACAATCACAAACAACAAAACCCAAGTACAATAAAATCTGCCTACCTTGAAAGTAGACCGTCCCACTGATTCATGAGCCATTGTCTCGGCAATCTAAAATGACGAATCCACTTTACAGAAAACCCTTTTACCTATTATTCCCTCTTGTATGTCAAATAAAAATACCGCTGGTCATTGCATAGTCACAATTCTTCTTCATAAAAAATGACCATTTGTCTATCAGAAGGGTTTGTTGTATGCAAAGATTAAAGATAAGAATATATTTGAGTAAAATACAATGCCCTAAAATCTGACCATATGTACACCCAGCAACAAAACCGGTCTCGCCTCGCCAGACCTGACTTGGAGAGATCATGCCCTTCTTGCCCTGAAAGGTGGCCGACGTTTAAACAACCAAGACATCGTTTGAGGGTTCGAAAGTGAGGGGTAGAGAAATTACCTATAGCACTCAAAGAAATGCGATGATTAATGATATGTATGTATGTATGTATATATATATATATATATATATATATATATATATATATATATATATATATACATATACATATATATATATATATATATATATATATATATATATATATATATATATATATATATATATATATATATTAGAGAGATAAAGAGGTCTTATCTCTTATTCCTATAAAAAATCAATCGTTTTCAATAATAGTGATAGAAAGGCATAATCACACTGATATATTTTAATTTCTTAATACATTTCTCTATAGAACATCCTTTAATACTGTGGGAACTGACTATTCCAATTAATATAAGTCAGAATGATACAGCCTTCGTTTGCATTATCCTAGCAGCTGCTCTCTCTCTCTCTCTCTCTCTCTCTCTCTCTCTCTCTCTCTCTCTCTCTCTCTCTCTCTCTCTCTCTCTCCTACCTGTATCCATAGTTAGATAAGGACACTTTTTTATGTTATTTGGATGTGTCCAAGGATCACACAAAACCGATAACTAATTTGCAAGATTGCGTTGGATTTCCATTTCTTTTGGGGGGGAAATCCCAAGTTCCAAAGATGTTCAGTAACTAACTAAAAACACAAGCAAACCTAAACCTCGTGTGATATTGGTTGATTTTTAGGCGGTCCCTGGTCACGTGGTTGTTTCTTTTTTTTTTTAATTAATCTTGGTTTGGTTATGAATGGTTTGTCACTTCAATGAAAACCCCCCGGCATATTCCTTTTTATTGAATCGTAACAGCAGTGAGGAACCAATGTCTTATTTTATTTCATGAACGCTCATAGCAATCAGTGATTCTTAACCTTTTTTCAATGCCTGCTCTCTTTTCAAATCAGCATAAAATTCTTGCACCCCTGAAGTGTTGAAATACAAGAGAAAAAACGCGTAAATGCTATGATATAAAGTGGATCTGATGTGTATTGAAAAAATGTTTCTGGGACAAATGTTGTATTACTGTTTTCACAGGGAAAAAAAATAAACCTGCGAATAAAACAAAATATTTTGTTCTAATTATTCATATTCATATGGTTAGGAATCGACCACACACCTCTTAAGGGAACAGGCACCTATGTTTAAGAAACATCGAGTGAAGTCAATCATAACTTTGTTGATACCATTGTCATGAATTGTGGCTATTAAGTATTGCTGTCCGTCTATCAGCTATTTAGGTTTTGTTTTCGGTTCAGCTTGTAAAGATTAAAGCTATTAGTAAGTCATATATGACTCATCACATTCCGACAATTAACAGTCCAATTAATGAAAATGATATCCCTAATTACGAAAACTTTGTTACTTTGTTACCGGAAAAAATAAGTCAATAATTTTGATCTTACACTTTTCTTGCATCTTGGTTTGGTTTTGAAAGGCCGGCGACCATAAAATTTGTTGGTTACCGATTCTTTGGACAATTAGTGTGAACATCTAAAACCAGCCCAAGCCACATTTTTAGCCTGGACTATACAGGTATATGTTACTCAAAACAAATGTTACAAGCCAAGTTTTGTAACCGATGTTATTATTAGTCATCATGGCTACAAATTAGCAATTGTAATATTTAATTATTCTAGACTGAGAAGACACTATAGGATACCTTAATCTAGCATAGGATTTGTATATATGTCAAAACTTAGTTGAGTTACCAGCAATAGTTTTTTAAACATCGCCATCATTTCAATTGGATGCATTTTATGCCATATTGCATGTAAAAAATAATAAATGAATAACAATTTGATTTATTTCATGAAATCATTGATATTAATTGTTATCAATAAGGGTATTACCATCATCATCCTCATCATCACATCATCTTCATCACTTCACAAATGTTGATAAGCAAACCTCGTAAAGCCATACATTAAGGTCACTCAATTACCACCTCTCCACCATCATCTTTAACGACCACCTGATTATATCCCAATCCCATCCCCATATGTTCGAGGTTTAAAGGTCTCGTAGTTATAAGATCCGTCTGGTGGAAGTTAAAAAAACAAAATACTAAGAGGACAATATTTCATACATTTGTTCTCCAGGTGTTTACAATAATTTCATAAATACAAATAACGAAGTAAATATGCTAAAGACTGATTGAACACATAACGAGAGTAATGGATTTCTTGAAGAGCTTACCTGGGGAACACCTATTAGGTGTTGGACATCAGGTCATGAAACATCAAATAAAATCATAATAATACGAGGAGTCAAAGCTAAGGAAATATTTCATTTTGCCTTTGGAAGGGTGAAGGCAACTAGACTCCCACCCATGAGCATTAAGCAATTGTCACCAGGGAAGGGGGTTCGCTTGGAAGTGAGCGACTTGCCCAGTTAATTTGATTGACTGATCGATTGATTAGGAGTTTTCTGGTGTCCGGACCTCTAAGGTTATTGACACCAAATCAGATAATATGAGTAAAAAATGTGTTAATAGTATAATATTTATACCCTAATAAACCATACCATCACTATAATAATACACCACTGAACATTTTTATTTTAATTTTACCAATCACTTTTGAAACAACATTAAATATGGTGACTGATGATACAATTTAAATCTCCATAAACTAATATAATTGATATAGCAAATAATACTATTTTCTCTAAGAGGGCCGGAGCCAAGTAGACCGTGCCAAAAGCTGACCCAAACCACATTGAGCTACGTGGCTCATGATCGAAATCAAAGGAAAACACTGAAATCAACAACTAAGCCTTCAAACTTCATTACCTTAAAAATTTGAACAAAAGCCATTTATTGATTATTGGTTACCCCAATAGGTGCTATTTGAAACAGTCTGTATGTATGTATGTATGTGTGTGTGTGTGTGTGTGTGTGTGGAGAGAGAGAGAGAGAGAGAGAGAGAGAGAGAGAGAGAGAGAGAGAGAGAGAGAGAGAGAGAGAGAGAGAGAGAGAGATGTATTTATATGATGAATATCTTCTAGAGTTCTAACATTGAGATACATTCATTTCTCGTCTTTGAAGTGCTTACATTACTGCTGAAATTTTGACAGAACCAACAGCTTTCTCAAATGCCATACATGATGGCTAGTCATACTCTGTTGATGTTTCTATTAACTGATTAATTACATGGATATGGTCAGTTGTATAACACACGCTTCTAAAGCCTCCCCGCTCTCTTGGTTAAGGCTCAGTCTTTCTACTTGTTGTAAATCTTTACGATATCTATAGGGAAACTACATAAAGATAGTAAAAAAAAATCTGATTGAGAAACGATTTAGAAAGGGTGACACCCTCTCTCCTAAATCATTCACAGCATGCATAGAAGTTTTTTAGAATTTAGATTGGGAAAATATAAGAATTAACATAAATTGGAAATACTTTAGCAACTTAAGATTTGCAGATGACATAGTTCTATTAGTGAATCATGGGAGGAATTGCAAAAGATAATAGAAGATTTAAATAGAGAAAGCAGAAATGTAGGATTAAAAACAAATGATTAAAACTAAGATAATGTTCAAAGAAAATACAGAGACAACCTATAAGGGTTACAGACGAACATATAGAGATTGGTAATGAATAAATGTACTTAGGACAGACAACACTTTAACATAAAAGTTATGCTGGTGAAAATTTTATCAAATTTTCACCACCACAATCTTTATATTAAAGTGTAGTTCCTAAAGTCAATGTAGTCCTGAAGAAGGGTCTCGAAGTGATCCGAAACACATGTCAATACCAAAGAATTAATGGAGAAAAGTAAATGTATTTCTGCTGTTATCCTGAAAACTATCTGTCTTCGATTTTGGACGCCGATGAGACGTTGTGTATTCATTATATATGTATTTATGTATATATATATATATATATATATATATATATATAGATATATATATATATATATATATATATATATATATATATATATATATATGTGTGTGTGTGTGTGTGTGTGTGTGTGTATATAATGTCTTTTTTTTCTAAAAAGAAAATTAATTAATCATATGGTCCTAACAGTATTAACTTAAGCATCAGACACTTGGAGCCTTACTAAAGGCCTTACAACATAAGCCGATTATAACTTAAAAGAGCTATGGAAAGAATGATGATAAGAATAACAATAAGAGACATAAAAAGAGCAACATGATACGAGAGCAAACTAAAGTAGAAGATATTCTAACATGTACGAAAAAGGAATGGACATGGGCAGGACATATAATGAGAATGTCAAACAATAGATGGATATTAAGAATTGTAGAATGTGTCCCTAGAGATTGTAAAAGAAGAGAAAACGATCTTATAAAGTGGCATGTCTGGGGTCTTTTCTCTATAGTGGACCAGTCACGGCTGATGACACACACAAATGTATATTTATATATATATATATATATATATATATATATATATATATACACATATATATATTTACATATATATATATAATCTATATATATATATATATATATATATATATATATATATATATATATATATATAATCTATATATATATATACAATCTATATATATATATTTATATATGTACATATATATATATATATATATATATATATATATATATATATATATATATATATATATATATATATATATATATATATATATATATATATTTATATATATATATATATTTACATATATATTTATATATATATACATATATATATATATATATATATATATATATATATATATATATATATATATACGTTTAACTGGGCTACACAAGGCACTAGAAGAGTTGGAAGACCCAGACCTACATGGCTAAGGACTATGAAGTGTGAAGTAGATGATGAATGGAAATGTATTGAATTAAAAGCTCAAGATAGGGACGACTAATGAAATCTAACCGAGACCCTTTGCGTCAATAGGGGTAGGAGGAGATGGTGTATATATATATATATATATATATATATATATATATATATATATATATATATATATATATATATATTTTTTTTTTTGGGCTCAAGCCATGTCGTCCTGATGGAAGTTCCTATAGGGTAGCTTCCTAGGGTATATTACAACTACGGCGATATTCCCAGAGAATTTACCTTAAGGTACCAGAATTCTAACTCCTGGAGCGAGTATCCCTCGTGAAAGGGATATCGCGACATATCAGAGGACGTATTCTAGACACGCCACATGGCAATCTACATCCTGGACAGAGATTTCGTCTCGTAGGAGGTGATTGGCGAGATACGAATTCGGGAAAGAAAAAGGGGAGCCGCTCCCAAGGCTTCCCTATCCTCCGATTCGTATGCGTGCCTGGCGCCAATCCTGGCGCCAATCCTGGCGCCATCTGTATTCCTTTTTGCGTAGCTTAACAACTCGGTGTTTTTTCCTGTTTTTCTCGCAAATCTTGGATTTATTCTACTTTTCATGGCTTCTCCGTCTTCGTTGGCCTCTGATAAGTTGAGTATAATGTCTTTTATGTATAAATGTAGGCTCTTGGTAAAATTTTGAGTGATTAATAGGATTAATCTTTGATACAAGAGCCGTAGCCTACCAGAGGCGTCCTGGACGCTGTCGCTCGCTAGGTATAAATTAGTTAGTCAGAGCGACATTCCTGGTTCTTTTGCTTTAATAAATTTTAGCTATTTAGCATTACATAGGATTTCCTTTCGTGCTTAGTATTATTTGGCGAAGTATTCGCCATTCTGGCCTACGCTAGGCCATGTAGCCTAGTCGTTTGGTCCTAGTACTTCATGCATGATTATGGTTTTTCCGAGTGTAATTAAAATTTTATTGAAGCTTTAGGCTATATTTTATACATTTTAGACTGTGTGGAATATTTCCAAGATAGTATACGAGTGAGTTTCGGTGATTTAGGTAATCGATTCTCTTGGTGCCTAGGCTAGTTGCTTATGGAGCCTTAGTATACTTTACCATACTCCCCGGTTGCTTTCTTTTCTTCGGAGAAGGTATGCAAGCAATCCCTTTCCCTCTGTTTAAGCCTTGGGCTTATCCCTAAGTGGTTTTTTTCCGAATTTATTTTCGATAAAACTATACTGGGGTGTTACTGTACCTTCCTGTTCCTGTAGTATGGTTCAAGAGGAACAGAACAACAGAGTTTTTTAGTCTGAGTCTGTGTTGTCTGGCTTGGGGCTGAGTCCCCCTCGCTGACCTGACACAGAAAAAGGGAGCTTAGCTCCCTTAGGTCACTACCGAAGGTTTCTGTGGATATGATTCCTTCTTTTGTGATCTACCAGACTAGTCCTTGTTGCTGTTCTCGGGGGAGGATAAGTTCTTTCCCTGGGAGTAGCAACGCCTTCCTTGCTTTGGTGCTCTGGGAGCTGGCAAGTATTGCTGGCCTTCCCCCTTAGATCTCCCTTAGGCTAAGATAAGTTTCTTGGCTGCGGGTGATCTGTCACTAAAGCAAGGTTGGCAGGACCCTCTTGTCCCTTCCCCCTCTTTCTCCGTAATGGCCGAGCCATTACTGTACTGTTCGTCGTTCTACATCTGGACCTAGTATAGGTTAGGATGTGGAATTGACTTAGCCCCTTGCCGGCCGGCAGAGCTGCTGGCCGGCAAGGGTCTTATGTTTTCGAGTGCTGCCCGGACCTCTCTTGGTCCCTCATCCATGCCTGCCTGTAGAGCCAGACGGCATTGGTCAGGAAGCCTGAATTAGTTTCTCCCCTTCCTTATATGCACTCTTTCGGTTGCCGGGCTTGGAGGTTGTGTACACTCTTATCCCGGCATCCATTCTATTTTTCTTCTAGTGCTGTACCTGACCCGGCTGCCGGCCTATGAGGCCGGCTGCCGGCTTATGAGGCCGGCAGCCGGGCAGGTGTAGTCCTCTGGTTCTTTTGCTGCCGGCTGGCATCGGTCTTGTACCTTTGCTGGCCGGCTTATGTCAGCCCTTGTCTGCCGGTCACCAAGAGTGTGGCCGGCAGCTGGGTACTACCTTATGTAGTTGCTGGCCGGCAGCCATTGCCGGCCAACATTGGCTGTTACCGGCCGGCAGTTGCTGCCGACCGGCACATGCATTTGAACCAGAGTGCTGCCGCCTTATAGCTGTTAAGTAGTATACTTTAAAGCTAGTTGTGGTGTGTGCCGGCCGGCAAAGGCAGGCCGGCACACATCCCCCTATACTGTACTAGTATTCTTCAGTATAACATATACAGTAAGAAGAAAACTATGGTAAGGGTTTTGGTACAGCACTGTGTCTTCTAACACTATTGTGTTTTCTTACACATCCCTTTGCTGTTGCCCTACAGATAGGAAGCTGAGTTCTTTCCTGTCTATTATCCAGGATTTTAAAATCATTGCTTAGGTGTGAGCTCCACCTGTTTCCTCTGGAAACCTTGCATTGGTTACTCTAGAAGAGATAAACCATTTTGATTTTATTATCTGGAAGGCTGCAACAATGGGTTGTGAGGGAAACACAAGTGTGTGTCTTTCCTTTCTAAATTGTTATGCTATACTATGCATATCCAGTGATACATAGTTCACTTGATACTCATGGAAATTTCTTCTCTTTACAGAAGGACACTCCGAAGTGGGGAAGTGCTTTCTGCAACGTCAGCAGCAAGAACCTCTGCGGACATGAGTTTTGTAGGAGACACGCAGCATACGCTGTCTCCAAGGATGATCTCCGGTATTGGGACCCTCAGGTATGTACTGTGTGCACTAACCTGATTACTGAGACCTTTAATTCCCCTAGGACAGAGGAATCAAGGGATATAGCTAGGAAGAAGCTTCGTACCTGGGTAAGGGGCTTCCAAAAGAACACTTCTGGCCCTTATCTTCCAAGTGAGAAGATGAGGGCGTATCTTTTCCCTAAGGCATCAGCTGATGCAGTGATTCCCCAGCCTCAAGAGGAGATCCCCTAAGTTCAGATCCAGGTGGATGCTGAAGTCGCGGTCGCGATGCAAGACATCCAGTTAGATGACAGGATGTCTGATGTGGACGGGTGTCAGGAGGAAGACCTCCTGGCAGAAGCCCAGGATGAAGTTCAAGCCCCAGACGTTGTAGAGGTAGACGTCGACGAGGTGTCGGCTACTCCGGTTTAGATTCCGGAGCCTATTCCTCTACATCGGCCGGTCTCCCAGTAGAGCTGGGACAGGCCCTCTCTTCTATTGTTGGAATGATCCAACAAATGCAGAAGGAGAATCAGGAGAAGGCGGTTGCAATGGAACTGCGAATGCAGTGCCTTGCAGAATCACATGGGCCCCAGAAAAAGCTCAATGTGAAAGACCTTCCCTTGTGCTCAGATGCTAACCCATGGAGGTATGCTGAGCACATGCCGATGACGACTGGAAAGATCGTCATCTCGGATAAGCTGGGCTCAGTTCCCCTGGAGGAGGTGGAATTCTGGCCCAGCAAGGCATCATATCCGGACTGTTATGTCCGGCTGAGGAAGGAACCAGCTTCAAAGGAGGAGACAGAGCCGAAGGAGGTCATAGTGATGGACCATGCTAAGGCTCAAGCTCTACTTTCATCCTCGATGAAAGAGAGGGGCTTCTCTAACTCAAAGGTAGCCGCATTGAATAGGAAGCTCCCTTCCTTTGTGTCCTCGCCTACTAGAGCCTTCCCCTTTTTACAGAAAGGGTTTCTGGCTGTACTAAAAGCAGTCGAGGCCGGCAAGTCTTGCCCCTCCCTAGAGGAGTGTAAACCCTTGTCGCTGGCCCTGCCTATGGACCACAAAGACTGGAAGGACGTCCATCTTACGTTCTCAGTTGGAAAGTTGGAGGCTGATATTGCCGGACGTCAGTTCGGCAAGGACCTCCCTAAGCTGTCTGACTTTCTTTTGCGAAGTGAGTTCGATACAAAAGAAAGACAGACTGCCTCAATGTCTCTTCAGACTACTCTCGAGACGATGGCAAGTGACCCCAAGGTCCATGAAATGTTCATGGTAGTGGCCAAGTCTCATCTGGCCACAGTGACGAAGGACCTTTATGGCTTCGTCAAGGCAAGGAGAGCTTGTAGGGAGTTCGTGTTTACCTCGGCTACGGTGAGGCACGAGCCAAAGAAACTAAACTCCTCCAACATTTGGGGAAAAGATCTTTTCCCTACCGACTTGGTCAAAGAAGTTGTTGATAAGGCCGCCTTGGAGAATAGAAACCTTCTCCAGAAGTGGGGCCTGGCTATCAAAAGAAAGTCTTCCCCGGATGAGGGTCCTCAACCAAAGAGGAAGACTATGAGGACTAGGCTACCGTCTCGGCCAGCCAAGCCTCTTAGACAGCAACAGCAACTGCAATTGCCATTGCCCCCAGTGCCCCAGATCGTGGCACAAACCCCGACCACTTTTCAGTGGGTACCCCAGGCCGTGTCGACACAGTCCACGGCATTCACCCCAGCGTTCGAAGGGCAGTCTACTTCCTTTCGAGCAAAGCCTAGAGGAGCAGCCAGAGGCTCGTCTAGACGCCCCTCAAGAGGAAGGGGATTCAGGGGTGGTCGTGGTCAGGAAGGCAAGACCTCAGGACGGCAGTCCAAGTGAGGTGATACCGGTAGGAGGGAGACTTCTGAAATTTCGGGATCGGTGGACCTTCGATCCCTGGGCTCACAGCCTACTCAAGAATGGACTGGGCGGGAGCTGGTACAGCACTCCACCCCCGTGCCTTCGGTTTTTCCAACACTCCACCCCCGTGCCTTCGGTTTTTCCAACACTCCACCCCCGTTATGGAGGAGTACGTTCAAGAACTGTTGGAGAAAAAAGGTGATCCGAAGGGTGAAGCCCATCAATTTCTAAGGGAGGCTGTTTTGTGTTCCCAAGAAAGACTCGGAAAAGCTCAGAGTCATTCTGGACTTGTCGCCACTCAACAAGTTCATAGTGAATTGCAAATTCAAAATGCTAACACTGCAATACATAAGGACCTTACTGCCCAAGAGGGCATATTCCGTCTCTATAGACTTGTCAGACGCCTATTGGCACATTCCAATTAGCCATCGACTCTCCCCCTACCTAGGGTTCAGGCTACAACGAAGACTATACGCCTTCGGAGCCATGCCATTCGGGCTAAACATAGCCCCAAGTATTTTTACGAAGCTTGCGAGCGTAGCTCTCAAACAATTACGCCTAAAGGGAATTCAGGTAGTAGCCTACCTGGACGACTGGTTGGTGTGGGCAGCATCCGAGACAGAATGCTTGCAAGCTTCCAGTCAAGTGATCCAGTTCCTAGAGTACCTAGGCTTCAAGATCAACAGAAAAAGTCTCGACTTTCTCCATCTCAAAAGTTCCAGTGGCTGGGAATCCACTGGGACCTTTTGTCACACCGTTTCTCCACCCCGGCGAAGAAAAGGAAGGAGATAGCGGGTTCTGTCAAGAGACTTCTAGATTCCGAAAGGATATCAAGACGCGAGCAGGAGAGGGTACTGCGCTCTCTCCAGTTTGCTTCGGTGACAGACCCAGTGCTAAGAGCACAGCTAAAGGATGCAATCGGAGTTTGGAGAAGTTATGCATCAAACGCGCGAAGAGATCTGAGAAGACCAGCCGCTTCGGCTAAGTACTCTTCTCAGGCCTTGGTCCCAAGCCAGACATCTAAAGAAGTCGGTTCTTCTTCAGCCACCTCCCCCGTCGGTGACGATTCACTCAGACGCCTCGAAGGAGGGATGGGGAGGTCACTCTCATCGGAAAAAAGTCCAGGGGACTTAGTCCAAGCTATTCAAGACCTTTCACATAAAACTTTCTAGAAGCTAGGGCAGTGCTCCTTACCTTAAAGAAAGTCTCCCCGCATCACTCGATCCACATAAGGTTGGTGATAGACAGCGAGGTAGTTGTGAGATACTTGAATCGACAAGGATCGAGGTCACCACCTCTCAACCAGGTGATGTTGGCCATCTTCCGATTGGCGGAAAAGAAGAAGTGGTACCTGTCGGCAGTTCACCTTCAAGGAGTCCGCAATGTGACAGCGGACGCTCTATCCAGGTTCACACCGATAGAGTCGGAATGATCCTTAGACGCAGGATCATTCTCCTTCATTCTGAATCAGTCCCAGAACTGCAGATAGACCTCTTTGCGACGAAAGACAACAAGAAGTTGCCCCTGTACGTGCCCCGTACGAGGACCCCTTAACGGAAGCAGTGGACGCGATGTCCCTCGACTGGAACAGATGGTACAAGATTTATCTGTTCCCTCCTCACAACCTTCTGTTGAGGGTCCTCAACAAACTGAGATCCTTCAAGGGGTAGCGGAAATAGTGGCCCACAAGTGGCCGAACAGCGTGTGGTTCCTCCTGGCATTGGAACTGTAGCTGAAGTTTGTACCACTACCAGATCCAGTTCTGACCCAGCGAGTCCAGAAGTCAACTGTCTGCGCTTCATTACAGAAAACCCGGACCCTGCAGCTCATGATTTTCTCTCCCTTGCGGTGAGAAAGCGTTTCGGGATTTCGAAAGCCAGTATAGACTTCCTTGAGGAATATAAGTGCAAATCTACTAGAAGGCAATATGAGTCATCTTGGAGAAAATGGGTGGCCTTTTGTCAAGGCGAAGAATCCGCAGGAGATCTTGACAGACTTCTGCTTATCTTTCTTCTCCACCTCCATGGTCAAGGATTGGCAGTGAACACGATTTCGACGTGTAAGTCTGCTTTGACAAGACCCATTCTATATGCCTTCCAGGTCGACCTAGGTAACGAGATCTTTAATAAAGTCCCAAAAGCCTGTGCTAGGCTCAGACCTTCAGCACCTCCAAAGCCCATTTCATGGTCTTTAGACAAGTTCTTCATTTCGCTTCTCGGTTGAGCAATGAAGAGTGCGCGTTAAAGGATTTGACACAAAAAGTTATTTTCCTATTTTGCACTCGCGTCCGGGGCCAGGGTTAGTGAGATTGTAGCCTCTCGAGAGAGGCAGGTCGTGTTCAGTTCCTGGATGGGGGAGAACTGAACCTGTTTCCGGATCCTACGTTTCTCGCCAAGAATGAATTACCCACCAACAGGTGGGGTCCCTGGAGAATCTGCCCTCTGAAAGAAGATGCATCTCTATGTCCAGTAGAATGCCTAAAGGTCTATCTTCATAGAACTTCAGACTTCAAGGGTGGTCAACTATTCAGGGGAGAAACATCAGGCTCAAATTTATCTCTGAATCAACTCAGAGCGAAAATCACATATTTTATTCGCAGAGCGGATCCTGACAATACACCCGCAGGTCACGATCCGAGGAAAGTTGCCTCATCCTTAAATTTCTTTAATTGTATGGATTTTGAACATCTCCGTTCATACACTGGCTGGAAGTCTTCCAGAGTGTTCTTTCGCCACTATGCGAAGCAAGTAGAGGAACTAAAAAAGATCTGTGGTAGCAGTGGGTCGCGGTGTTAACCCTACTGTTTAACTCTGCGAGGAACAGTGGTCTTAATTGGGACGATTAATTCCAGGGTGAGTGTGTAGTTACATACTGTACTACAAACTAAGTGAGGGCACTGTGTTGCCCATGCAGACTGTTCCATTTCCGAAGGTGAACCTAGCATAAGTGCAGACATGTGTGCCGAGCGTTTCTAACGCTAATGTCATTGATTTGTAATACAGGCTTTTATGACTTTGATACCTCGGTATCTTAAAAGTGGCATCTAATGTTTTTTCTTTCAGACAAACAAGCTCTGTTTACTATCATACTTATGCTTAAAGTTTTGGGTTATCCTCTTCTTATGTATATATATATATATATAATTTTGGTTAACCTGTCTATTTATTGCCTGTCAATAATCTGGTTCCTGAGAACCTTGCGTCTCCTTCACCTGTGTCAATTTATTGGTATAATTGAGCATTCATTCTATGTACCTTATCTGGGATAATTCTAATAGAATTGTTCCTTTATGCAAGCTATGTTGCATTGGTTTTCCTCCTATGCGGATATAAAACCTTTGTCCAATACAAGTATTGTGCGGAGAACTGGTCGATATTTCATATTGACGCAGTGGTTCTTTACAAACTATGCTTTACTTAATATAGGGCGAGACCACTATATTAGCTTGCCTGGTATTCATACATAGGTATATGTACTCTTCGAGACTTTTCCAGAGTCTAGTAGGACTCTTCCCTGTAGGGGGCAGGAAGCTCTAACATAGTTTATAGTTAGTTGAAAAGATGTATAACGGTAACATCTTAGGTCTCTAGGTCTAGTCGACCGGGAAAAAAAAAAAAAATGACCTCCGGGGAGTACGGCACGTTCTGAGAATCCACAGATACAGTAATGCTCTGGTACACTTCCATCAGGACGACATGGCTTGAGCCCAAAAAACGGATTTTGAGCGAAGCGAAAAATCTATTTTTGGGTGAGATGGCCATGTCGTCCTGATGGACCCGCCCTTGCCTTTCTAAGAAAGGGCTGTAGGACCCCTCCCTACATACAGTATCTGTAGCACCTCGTGTATGCTACAAGGAATACAGATGGCGCCAGGACTGGCGCCAGGCACGCATACGAATCGGAGGATAGGGAAGCCTTGGGAGCGGCTCCCCTTTTTCTTTCCCGAATTCGTATCTCGCCAATCACCTCCTACGAGACGAAATCTCTGTCCAGGATGTAGATTGCCATGTGGCGTGTCTAGAATACGTCCTCTGATATGTCGCGATATCCCTTTCACGAGGGATACTCGCTCCAGGAGTTAGAATTCTGGTACCTTAAGGTAAATTCTCTGGGAATATCGCCGTAGTTGTAATATACCCTAGGAAGCTACCCTATAGGAACTTCCATCAGGACGACAGGGCCATCTCACCCAAAAATAGATTTTTCGCTTCGCTCAAAATCCGTTATATATGTGTGTGTGTGTGTGTGTGTGTTTGTGTGAGAGTGAATATATAAACCATTGGTAGAAACATAACATATACACATAGTAACATCCATTGCCTTCGAAAAAAAATCTAGAAAGTAATAATTTCATTGGAAAAATCATGTGAATATTACATCATTATTGATCATCTAAAATAAATTCCTCAGAAAAGTACTCGTGAAATGCGTTTTCCGAGACGTATTTTCTGTGTTTCGAACGACTCTGATATCGATTCGTACCGAAAATGAGTTGTTTTAAATCTCAAACCTGAAAAAATAAGTCGTAGCCTTCGGTTATTTCAATGCGGTTTGCTGAAAACGTCAATTACCCTTCGCCAGAGTTCGATCGCCGAGTGCGGTGCAGGCGTTACTTGATAATGAAATTAATAAGTCATAGTATTAATCATCTTTTCATCTTCCTATTCAGTCTCTTAACTTTTCCTTCAAATTGCAAATCTAAGCGTTGAACGACTTTAGAACTTTCAGACTCAAATCCATAAATCAAATCATGTAGTTTATTATTATTATTATTATTATTATTATTATTATTATTATTATTATTACTGGATGATGATGATGATGATGATGATGGGTTTATTGAAACGAAAGAAGTGTTTTTTTCGCGAGCCCTAAACTGCTTCGGAAGAAAATCTTCACGGATCTCCGAATGGCTTCCGAAGAAATGGCCATAGACTTAGCATGGAGTTCTGAATGACCCTAGGACAGAATCTCTGAACGGCGTGGAATGAGAACTTTCCCAGATTTCCAAATGCTTTCAGAAGAATCAGTCGTACACTTAGCATGGAGTTCGGAATGACTCCAGAACAGATTCTTCCTGGAGCTCCCTGAACGGCACCTAAAAAAAATTTTCGGGATCTTCAAAAGGCTTCAGAAGACACAGCCGTAAACTTAGCATGGAGTTCTAAATGACTCCAGTACAGAATCTTCACGGAGCAGTTCTGAACGACTCCGCCCCGAGATTCAATTGACTTCTGAAGACCTGGTCTCTTTTTTTTTTTTTTTTTCAAACTAAGCATGCAACGCAGTGAACATTGTTAATGGCTAGTTTTGGAATAGGAAGCTGACTGTGAGAATTGTGAATTACAACCACAGGATCAACAGGAGGCTCTCCGGAACTTGTCGAGCTTTAAAGAACTTAATATACGCGCCTTGAATGATCCTTTGCTTGGACGGAGACAGAATGGTTCAACTGAACGGTGAGCGACCTGTGGTTCTTCAACAGGATATTCCCAAAATTCGACAATGAAGAAAGGACATATCCAGATCGTATTGGTAAATATATTGTGTTGCTCATCATATGCTTTAGCGTGATGACGTATGCAGAGAAAATTTATAGCATCCCTGTCTTTACTTATCGCTCTGATTGTACAAAGACATGGATGCCATCGATTTCTCTAAGGAATCTGACGAAATGAAGACACACGGCTCTGAAATCTCTGTTGAAATCTATAAGGCAACTGACGAGCTAGGAAAGAATACGATGAAATCAGGAAGGAAATTGACGAACTAAGGAACCAGGAAGATGAAATATCAAAGGAAACCAAAAGCTTAAAGATCACGAAAAGCTAGAACAGACAGAAGAGAAGAGCAACGAAGAGCCTTTAAACGAAGACGTAAAATAGCCTTTAATGCTAGAGGTAAGTCACCTTGAAATAAAGGTAAAAAAAAACTCCTAATACGAGAAATACGGTACCTCAAAATAGAGGACAAAACCCCTTAATTCTAAAAATAAGCCACCTAAAAATAGAGGTAAAAAACTCCTTAATGCTATAAATAAGGCATCTCAAAATAAGGTAAAAAAACTTTAATGCTATAAATAAGGCAACTAAAAATAGAGGTAAAAGAGCCTATAACGCTACAAATAATACACCTCAAAATCGAGGTCAAAAAGCCCCTAATGCTATGAATAATGCACCTAAAAATAGAGGTCAAAGAGCCACTAATGTTACAAGTAATGGTCGTCAAAATCGAGGTAAAAAAGCCCCTAATGCTATAAATAAGGCACCTAAAAATAGAGGTCAAAGAGCCACTAATGCTACAAGGGATGGTCGTCAAAATAGAGGTCAAAAAGCCCCTAATGCTATAGATAAGGCTCCTAAAATAGAGGTCAAAGAGCCTCTAATGCTATAAATAAGGCACCTAAAATAGAGGTCAAAGAGCCTCTAATGCCAGAAATAATGCACCTCAAAATCGAGGTAAAAACCCCTTAATGCTATAAATAAGGCACCTAAAAAGAGAGGTCAAAGAGCCTCTAATGCTAAAAGTAAGGGACGTCAAAATTGAGGTCAAAAAGCCCCTAGTGCTATAAATAAGGCACCTAAAGACAAAGGTCAAAGAGTCTCTAATGCTACAAGTAATGCACCTCAAAATAGAGGTTTAAAAGCTCCTAATGCTAGAAATAAGGCACCTAAAAAGAGAGGTCAAAGAGCCTCTAATGCTAGAGGTAATGCACCTCAAAATCGGGGTCAAAATGCCCCTAACGCTATAAATAAGGCACCTAAAAACAGAGGTCAAAGAGCCTCTAAAGCTACAAATAATGCACCTCAAAATAGAGGTAAAAAAGCCCCTAATGCTATAAATAAGGAACCTAAAAATAGAGGTCAAAGAGCCACTAATGCTACAACTAATGGACCTCAAAATCAAGAAAAAAGGCCCCTAATGCTATATATAAGGCTCCTGAAAATATAGGTAAAAAAGCTCCTAATGCTATAAATAAGGCACCAAAAAAGAGAGGTCAAAGAGCCTCTAATGCTACAAGTAATGCACCTTAAAATCGAGGTAAAAAAGCCCCTATTGCTATAAGTAAGGCACCTAAAGATAGAGGTCAAAGATCCTCTAATGCTATAAGTAATGCACCTCAAAATCGAGGTAAAAAAAGCCCCTAATGCTATAAATAAGGCACCTAAAAAGAGAGGTCAAAGAGCCACTAATGCTACAACTAATGGACCTCAAAATCGAGATAAAAAAGCCCCTAATGCTATATATAAGACTCCTGAAAATAGAGGTAAAAAGCTCCAAATGCTATAAATAAGGCACCAAAAAAGAGAGGTCAAAGAGCCTCTAATGCTAGAAGTAATGCACCTCAAAATCGAGGTAAAAAAGCCCCTAATGCTATATATCGGGATCCTACAAATAGAGGTCAAAAAGCCCCTAATGCTAAATATAAGGCTCCTAAAAATAGAGGTCAAAAAGCCTCTAATGCTTGAAGTAATGCACCTCAAAATCGAGGTCAAAAAGCATCAAATGCTATAAATAAGGCACCTAAATATAGAGGTCAAAGAGACTGTAATGCTAGAAGTAATGCACCTCAAAATAGGGGTCAAAAGGCCCCTAATGCTATATATAAGGCTCCTAAAAATAGAGGTAAAAAAGCCCCTAATCCTATGAGCGACTTGCCTAAATAATTTGATTAATTGATTGATTGATTAGGATCTAAGGTTATTGACGCTGAACCAGATAATATAAGTAAACAATATGTTGATAGTTTAATCTGTTATACCCTACATCCTATATACCACATCATCACTATAATAATGCACCAATGAACTTTCATTGCATGTTATTTCACAGATTTTATTTTCACCAATCACTTCTGAAACAATATAGATTATGTTAACTGATGATGCAATTTAAATCTCTAACCTTAAACTAATATAATTGATATAGCTAATAATACCATTTTCTCTAAGAGGCCGGAGCCAAGTAGCCCGTGACAAAAGCTGACCACAACCACACCGAGCTACGTGGCTCATGATCGAAATCAAAGGAAAACACTGAAATCAACAACTAAACCTTTAAACCTCATTACCTTCGAAATTTTGAACAAAGGCCACTTGTTAATGATTGGTGACCCAATGGGTGCTATTTGAAACGATACATTATTAGCCGCTACATATAATGCATAGGCTACAGTGTGTATGTATGTAGAGAGAGAGAGAGAGAGAGAGAGAGAGAGAGAGAGAGAGAGAGAGAGAGAGAGAGAGAGAGAGAGAGAGAGAGAGGAATTGCTTAAGAAAATGCAAATGAAGGATATTTCCATGTTATGAATGTTAATATGAATTGTCAGTTCCAATATTATTCAAGAACATTTTATATAGAAATAGGATAGGAAAATTCACATAAAAAGTTATGATAAAATCTTTTGATAGATTAGTTTCGAAATAATATTAGATTACATTTCTTAAAAGAATAAAAAAGTTCTCTCTCTTCATCGCATTTCTTTGGGTGATATCGTTAATTTACCCCCTCACATTCGAACCATCCTAACGATGTCTCGGTTGTTTAACGTCGGCCACCTTTCAGGGCAAGAGGGGCATGATCTCTCCAAGTCAGGTCTGGCCAGGCGACACTGGTTTTGTTGCTGGGTGTACAAAAGATCAGCGCCCTAGCCACTCTCTATCAAGCTCAGCGAGAGCCAGGCAGTGGCTACGGATGACTCAGCAAGTTAACCTATAGGCTCCCCGAAACGGAGGGATCCCTAGCTTACGTGGATGGCGAGGTTGCAAATAATAATAGAAACTATCAAGGTCTCGAACTCCCGTCCAACAGATTGTCTGACAGGGACGTTTCCAATCGAAATATTCTAGAATCTAAACAAACATTGCGATGGCTATTCCAGGACCAAACCACAAGTAATACCCAGTGGCCCTTGATATCATGACAAATTTGACTAAGGAAATTGATGACGCAAGTCCTTTGGCATCTCAATTGTAAAACTTGCTATAGTAGAAAAATTTATCTTTCATTTCGAATAATCAGACCTTGAATCCTTGACTAAAACGTTGCAATAGAAACTTCAAGCTCAAAATAGCCTGCTAGATAGACAGTTCTACTCTTAAAGGTTTAAAGGCCGCTCATGAATGGCGGAAACAAGGGACAGTGACATTGCCCTATCAAACAGGACAATGCCCCAGAGACTGACCATATACTATAAATGATCAGCGCTCAAACCCCCTCTCCAATCAAGCTAGTGTGTGTGTGTGTGTGTGTGTATGTACAAATCACGAAAGCTGACACGTAATGTAGCCCTCAGTACATAGAGGATGAGTTCACTAAAAGTGAAGAAATTGTTACCAATCTCTACCATCCGAAATATTTTCTAGAAAACTGTATGGATAAAGCTACGAAAAATTCTTATAGTGTCCAGTTAGAAAAAAAGGAAATAATTAATAATATACTTTGTTTGCTATTTCATGATTGTTATTTTTGATGACATATCCTTTTTGAAAAAAAAAAAAACTAAATATTACGGTAGTGTTTAAATATAATTGTACTTTTAAAAAATATGCTGGTTAAGAATAGTTGTGGAAATGATAACAATATAGTAGTATATAGTATTCCTTGTTAAGAATGTAACTTGTTCTATGTCGGCAAAACATCCAAAGGTATTTCAGTCAGAATAAAAC
>NC_090728.1:29604054-29616554 GCF_036898095.1 Palaemon carinicauda | reverse complement strand
GGTGATATAGCATTTACTTAATCACTCTATTAAAAATAATTTTCCAGAAATACCTTCCCATGTGGAATCCAATGCTGCTGTATTAAACATAATTTTCTTAATTTAAGAAGAAACCCAGCCTTATGTGGATAATCTTTAGTCTCATGTAACACCGGACATCCCAAGATTCAGATTTTGAGCAGTGTCAATGCTATGACTTTATCTCTAGTATCTTCGTCATGCAACCAGATCTTAGTGGTTGTTTTTTAAAGTTGGACTTCTTCAGAAGGCCTCATATCAAATTCATCTTATTTCATCTTGCTCGCCTTGGTCTTTCCAAGTCCCAAATCTGAGGTACATTCCTTCAGGGTGTATAAAAAACACTATTTCCCCTTTTCCTTTCTTACTTGTATTTCTTATTAGTTACGTATAAACACATTTTTCAAATTGTTATTCATCTCAACCTACAATCAAATATGAAAGCTCGAAGATACCCATTTACGCGAGCCTAAAACACAAAAACTATCTAACACAGGTTATGACGTCATAATATCTACGGCCAAGGACCCCCTAAATCCATGGAGTGACATATCATGTTTCAATTCAGAAAATCGTTTACTTGAAGTTTATGTCTAAATGATTGTGATCTTTTCAACTGTGGCCTGATTGGTAACGTCTCTGCCTGGTGTTTGCCAGTCGGGGGTTCGAGTCCTGCTCAGACTCGTTACTACCATGAGTATCTGCAACCTTACCATCTTTGTGAGCTAAGGTTGGGGGGTTTGGAGGAGCCTATAGGTTCATCTGCTGAGTCATCAGCAGCCACTGCCTGGCCCTCCCTGGTCCTAGCTTGGGTGGAGAGGAGGCTTGGGCGCTGATCATATAATACATGGTCAGTCTCTAGGGCATTGTTCTGATTGCTAGGGCAATGTCACTGTCCCTTGCCTCTGCCATTCATGAGCGACCTTTAAACCTTTAAACTACTTAGTTGCAATCGTTTACAATCGCATAAATATAATCTTTCTCAAATATAGGATAGATTATAACTAGGGTTTATCATTAAAACACTGAAAAAATGCAATGATAATGAAACATATACACAACAGGATCGAGGAGCCAGTAAAAAAAAGTGCCAATCAACAGCCGGATTAAAATACTTCTCTACCCCAAATATTAATATCAAAATGAACTTACGAAGCACTAGTATATCCAGTAGAAGCAAGCATCTGTGATAGTCTATATTTTTGGTATTCATTATATTAAGTAAAAGATGGCCCCCGAGCAAAACAGATTTTTAACAATTTCGAAAAATATGAAAGTAAGTCAAGAGATAATTTTTTTTTTATTTCTAATTTTTATTTACCTCAGTTTTTTAATTTTGCATCTTATCCTTCTGGCATGCAAAAGAAAACGAGTTTACTTGAATGAAGTAACAGATGTGGATCCTTTTGACACGAATGTTTTTCATAATTCGGCGAACTGTCTATTAAATCTTATTTTCAAGTAAGAAATATCGAATAAATTCAAACATTTCTCTGAAAGGGTTTGAACGTTCTCTGCCATAAAATTTAGTTTCTCATTTAAAAACAGTTTTGGAACATATCCCTCATCACATGATAGTCTCTCCAAGTAAAGGGGGCTTTCAATAACACTGGCACTCAAGTAAAAAATGTCCTTTCATCTCCTGAAACCAACAACATCCTGCTATTATGCGTATGGCCTCCTTTCCAGCACAAAGGAATACTAAATATTTCGAAGAAAATGTGTCGTTATCTTACACCGGAGGATCAGACACCCTATTAACAAAGGCCTGTCTCTCGCCTGAATATCATCCCTCATAACAAGAGATTTTAAGCAGAAGTGCTCTAAACGGATGATGAACTAACTGAGTGGTCGCATTCTAAAGGTTCTTGATATTCAAGGTCTCACTTTTATATATATGTCAGGAAGATGCCTCGAGGGCAGATGCAGTAAAACGTCTAACAATAAGTAACTCTCACTTACTTAGAGGTTTAGAGCAAGATAAATAAATAAGACAAAAGCATTTAATAAAAGTCTACATACATGTAGTATTTAAGTCCTCTAAGGCTTTAGGTATGCAGTAGACTCTAATATTCATGTCTTCTCCATCATGAGGATCAAAACAATAGAGTATTCTAGAAGTTTTATTCCAGCTGTGACCAAGTTGTGGAATGATCTTCCTAATCAGGTACGTGAATCGGCAGAACTTCATAAGTTTAAAACTTGCAGTAAATGTTTTTCATGTTGAATAAGCTGACATAAGGTTGTTTATAATTTATAAATGAAATATCTGTTTTAATGTTGTTACTGTTCTTGAAATATTTTACTTTAATTGTTCATTAGTTCTTTTGCAGTTTATTTAATTCCTTATTTCTTTCCTCAACGGGCTATTTTTTTCCCTGTTGGAGCCCTTGAGCTTTTAGCATTCTGCCTTTCCAACTAGGGCTGTAGCTTAGATAGTAGTAGTAGTAGTAGTAGTAGTAGTAGTAGTAGTAGTAGTAGTAGTAGTAGTAATAATAATAATAATAATAATAATAATAATAATATTAGTCATTATTACCTCCGTCAATGAAGATGGAAGGAAGTTATAATTTACCCCCTATTTGTGTGTTTGTTTGTAAACAGCTTTGTCCCCAATTCTAATCGTAGAGTAATGAAACTTGCAGGGATTAACTGTTATGTAAAAAATCCGGAAATGATTAAATTTTAGAAGGTCAAGCTTAAAGGTCAAGATCATGGTCAAGCAAAATTCACAATTCACATAATCAGCCATAAGTTTGGACATCGTTGCCAAAGAGACTTCAAACATGGTTCATATTTGAGTGTATGAAAATAAAGCCAATTAATACATGTTAAGGTCAAGGGTCAAGGACGAGTCCAAGGTCATGGTCAAGCAAAAGTTCAAATTCCGGTCATTAACCATACGGCTACAATTTTAATCGTAAAGTAATGAAACTTGCAGGGATTTTAACTGTTATGTAAAGAGCTGTTAAGGTCAAAGGTCAAGGTAAAGCAAAAGTTCAAATTCAGGTCATTAACCATACGGCTACAATTTTAATCGTAAAGTAATGAAACTTGCAGGGATTTTAACCTGTTATGTAAAGAGCTGGAAATGATTAATTGATTATGGGAAATTCACGCTGGTTTGGAGATATAAGCTGCCGTGCCGGAGGCATGCACTCACAGAGTGCTTTTCTAGTTATACTTGCTACGAAACTTTACAGATTGCTACCATGAAGCAGAAATACATCTGGACGTCTTTCAAAGGAACATGTCTTTGAGGACTGACGGTGCACTCTTCCATTTCAGAGAGAGAGAGAGAGAGAGAGAGAGAGAGAGAGAGAGAGAGAGAGAGAGAGAGAGAGAGAGAGAGAGGGGGGGGGGTAAGTTGATGTAGAATTATTACGATTGTAGGTTTGAATCGTAAAACAACTTCACCATTGCAAAAAAAAAAGAAAAATTAAACAGTATATTTTAATGTTTGCTAATATTTGCCCTGATTAGAATAAGACAATCATAATAAGTTCAGTTTCAGATTTGTAACTTGAGTTCTCTGTTTTTGTCCTCCAATAAGAAAAGGAATTTCTTTTTTTTTATTTTGTTTCCTTCACTCAATCTTTCTGCATATGTTCTTGAGTGGACCAATTCCAGATTTCAAGTTACCTTATAATGGAGAAGAAATAAAGAAAGGCTTTTGATTGGAGAGAGAGAGAGAGAGAGAGAGAGAGAGAGAGAGAGAGAGAGAGAGAGAGAGAGAGAGAGAGTTGAAAATATAAGAGCTATTGTTTGGCGTCAGAAACTTCTCTGCTTTGCATGTACATACATTCAGCTTTTGAGGAAAATCAAATTTAACAAGTAATTTAGGCCGAAATGATGAGATTGGAGGATGAAATGTCTCAGCTAATAATGACCACTTAGGTAGAACAAGAAACGGTTTAATCTTTCCCGTCAGTTCCCACTCTGGGCAGAAATCAAAATTCAGATTTCAAAGGCTAAAGATTAGATTGGCATTTTGTTTCTCCTTTAAAGATATGACAATGGGAAGACAAAATAGGAGCAAGATGGCTCAGACTAAAGTTAAAGATAAAAGAAATTAGAAAAAAAACAGCTGTGACTCAAACAGAAGTGAAAAATACAAAAGAAAAAAGAAGAGAGAAAGAATACACAGATAACAGAAAAAAAAATAAGGATGACAAGACTATGAAGCACAGGAAACTAATCAGCGCCCTTTGTCTGTGAATGAGGGGTGACTTCAAGAAAAGACCAATCAGTGGATGTCAGTTTCACTCCATAGTGATCATGCTCCATCCAAACATTTTAACAGGTAAAATTTACTTTGTGGTCTACATTTTTAATCTAAATATAAGACAAATAGGTTATTATAAGTTTAGTTTGTTACTTTTGATACGAGGAAAAAATTCCTTTCACAAAGGGAAAGTCGTAAATGTTGTATCACAATTTAAGGGTCTGGTATTTTTGTCATGATTTTTTTCAAAACATAATCATATATTGCTTTAAATATCAGTAATAATATATCTAGTCGATAGCAATTTTCTAAGGAACATATCAACATTTTGTATCTTGCATTCAATAGATCTTAAAGCATGAACAGGCAGACTTAAGTCTCTTTTTATAGTGTCTATAGGAAAGATCTATTTCAATGTTAGTTCTGAAAACGTTTGATTTTAATTGTTCATTATTTCTATTGTAGTTCATTCATTTCCTTATTTCCTTTCCTCACTAGGCTATTTTTCCTTGTTGCAGCCCTTGGAGTTATAGCATCCTTTCTTTCCAACCCGGGTTGCAGCTTAATAATAATAATAATAATAATAATAATAATAATAATAATAATAATAATAATAGAAAACGACTTCAACTATACACCGGAGACATTATTCCAGAAACTGTGAAATACGCTCAAAGTTATAAAGGCCTATCGGTGTTGCGGAACGAAAGACTCTCAGCAGGTAATGGATGAGAATCGATAATCTTAAAGCTGCAGAAGAGTAGAAATGTCTAAGACGATATTTTAAAGAGGAATATCAGTAGAGAACTGGATACATTCAAGATAATTCTTCACTGAGTGACTTGAGAATCTAAGATACCTGAAATGCCCTTAAAAACAATCTAATGAATCCTTAATAAAACAGTGTAAATGTTCTTATTTATTACTTACGGAACGAATATTTACCAATCGCACTTTTTCTATGCAAGAAATATTAAAAATAAACTTTTAAATACAATGAAAATTTTAATTTAGAATTTCGTTTTTTTTTTTCTAAAAAAACAATATGCCTTCAGCAATGCCTACATTTTTAAAGAGCATTTATTCTTTCCAACATAATTATGCTATTGTGCATCACTATTTTTCGGCCATGATGCATATCATGGGACTTTATTCTCCCAAACCACATAATCAACTGTCATGCTAGCGATGCTGGAATACATTGAAAGACATATTCTTAATGGTAGTGGGTTTAAAAGTCAGCGTTTTTATGTAAGAATTATATAGCGTGACTATCTTGAAAAATGTACACGCTTCATCCCTTCTATGGCACGAAATTAGTCTCTCTATCTCATATTTTCTTTCAATCTATCTCTTTACATGACCGAATATTATTCAGTATCTTCCAATCTCATTCAGACACGCAGAGATAAATCGTTTTCTACTTTTCCAAGTATCGATACGTGAGACTCTTACTCGTTTTGCGACAGTGCTTACTTAAAAGATTAGAGCAAAAATATAAATTTCTATACAATTATAAATGAAATATCAAGAGGGGGAAGAGCGAGAGGTGTTTTGTGAAGTATACATAACTACCACCATAACGCCCGCTATATGGATACCATTAAATCCATACTTACTATTCAATCGCTTCCTCTGAGAAGAAAAAAAAAAAGAAAAAAAAACTTGTCAGTAGGATTCCCCGGGGAAACACATCCATCTTGATCTAGGATAACCGTTAGTAGCATTACTAAAATATCTCTCCTTTTTATCGCCTTTTGCTGTCACTTTGGGTTTCATTCCGAATTCGAGAAAGAACCCAAACAGCCAATATGACTAATGGCCCTGGGGACAGCAATGGGCTCAGCAGACGTTGGAACGCAATTATGGTTTCGTATCTTCTTTGACTCAGATACTTACTTTACTTTACTTTATTTTAAGCGCTGCTTGTATGGTTCTGCTCAGCACGGGCACCCTACTCTGAACAGGACCTCCAAGGTCATTCTACGCAATTTTGGTCGTCATAAAAGTCCAATTTGCGAAGCTTGGTCAATTGTAAACTATATTGCAATGTAACTGATTTTATACCGGCAGTGGTAACCCATTACTTTATATGTACACATTAGAATAATCACAATGGCGTTGCTTGGAAAATACTTTTTCTAATTCATTATTATTATTATTATTATTACTATCCAAGCTACAACCCTAGTTGGAAAAGCAAGATGCTATAAGCCCAGGGGCTCCAACAGGGTATCGTAAAGCAATTGCCCTTAGGGTTATTTATTTTCTATCCAAGAAACTTCCAAATTTGTTTCCCAATTTTGTTCTGTTAAAAGTTGACCTACCTGTTTATTCATCCATAATTTAGAAAAGGAAAATAAAATATGTGCCCTTTTTTGTGAAATAAGAGATAA
Organism: Palaemon carinicauda; assembly: GCF_036898095.1. Taxonomy (NCBI): domain Eukaryota; kingdom Metazoa; phylum Arthropoda; class Malacostraca; order Decapoda; family Palaemonidae; genus Palaemon; species Palaemon carinicauda. Next base: position 29,609,915 of record NC_090728.1, on the reverse strand, counting down.
TCTTGTTATAACACCCAATACCGTGAACAACTATGATGTTTTAACATGAATTGCATATACAGTTATGATATGACTTTTTCTTACTTGCATATTTGGCAGATTGTGATTCCGTTTTATTATGCTTGTCCAGTGCGTCAAGGTAATGTGAAATCCAGTCAGTCTTATCTGAAAACCCCTCTAATGTACATTTCTGCATTTGATGTATTATTTTGTCATATCCTTAAAAATCCTGTTAAACCGAGACTGAAAAGGGGCATAGGTTAATGTTATTTGGGAATTTTGTATCTGAAGATTTTTTTTATATTTTGTGATTGTTTCACTTAATGTTTGTAATACAAAATTGTATTAGATTTTCATTTAAATGTAAAATTATATTTTTAATCTTGTATGATGAAATTACTCTGTATTTGTGAAAATTTGTTGGTTAATGACCCACAACTTGTCGTTAGGCAGGAGGATTTGTTATATGTACACTAAATTTTTTATATGTACACTAAATTTGTTATATGTACACTAAATTTGTTATATGTACACTAAATTTGTGTATTGTAAGATAAAACTTGTGAAAAGGACTTATTTTTTCATCTATGATATAAAAAAAACAATATGTTCATGTGTGTTGATGTTAAAATAAAACAATTTATGACTGAAATATCGTTGTATTCTGGGACGAGAGTTCTAGATACTGCTTCGGAGCCAGCCCTCTGACGGGCGTGAGTTATACAAGATTATTATAGAGTGGGTCCGTGGTGTGGCGTCATGTTGCATAATGCTAGTCCTGGGAGCGTCTAGTCCTTCAGAAACATTTGGGAGTATTGGTCCCTCGTACATTAAGGACAGGTGACAAGTTAGAGAGGAGAAACCCACCCAAGGTCCACTAAAGGACCTTGGAGAGACCTGACCATACAATACTCGTGAGTGGAGACATTTCAGCTACATCCACTGTGACCTGGAATTTTTTACTAAAAACTTGCAACGATATAATATCTTGAAAGAGAATAAAGGAGTTAAAAAATTTATCTGTTCAACGTCAGAAGCTGTGTTCCTCTACATCAACCTTTTATATCTGAAACTAGGCAACATCGTATGTCCCTCGGTGCATAAAAGTTTGTGAAGTCAACTCAAGACCTACTTCTTCGTAAAAACTCACATATATTGTTATTTAATTTGGTATCCCATGAGTATTTTTGTGGATCTTTTATAATATTGTAAATAATTATGTTAAATTTTAAATATAGTTACTTTATGTTGGCTGGATATCATTTCCATTTGATATTAATGTTTTGCTTTTGTTTGATAAACCTTTTGAGTAGAAATGTACATCGTGTACAATAGTTAAACGTCATATATATATATATATATATATACATATACATATATATATATATTTATATATATATATATATATATATATAGACACAAATATGTGGGTATGTTTTACCCACGAAAAATAAAGTAAAAAATGACTGTAGTTAGTACTTTCGTCTTGGTGACATCCGTTAATATCACTAGTAACGCTCATCATATATATATATATATATATACGTGGTAGGTTGGCCAGGACACCAGCCTCCCGTTGAGATGCTACCGCTAGAGGGTTATGGGGTCCTTTGATTGGCCAGACGGTACTACATTGGATCCTTCTCTCTGGTTACGGTTCACTTTCCCTTTGCCTACACATACACCGAATAGTCTGGCCTATTCTTTACAGATTCCCCTCTCTCCTCATACACCTGGCAACACTGAGATTATTTAACAATTCTTCTTCACCCAAGGGGTTAACTACTGCACGTTAATTGTTCAGTCCTTTTGGTAAGGGTAGAAGAGACTCTTTAGCTATGGTAAGCAGCTCTTCTAGGAGAAGGACACTCCAAAATCAAACCATTGTTCTCTGGTCTTGGGTAGTGCCATAGCCTCATAACATGATCTTCCACTGTCTCTTGGGTTAGAGTTCTCTTGCTTGAGGGTACACTCGGGCACACTATTCTATCCAATTTCTCTTCCTCTTGTTTTGTTAAAGTTTTCATAGTTTAAACAGGAAATATTTATCTTAATATTATTACTTTTCTTAAAATATTTTATTTTTCCTTGTTTCCTTTCCTCAATGGGCTATTTTCCCTGTTGGGGCCCCGGGGCTTGTAGCATCCTGCTTTTCCAACTAGGGTTGTAGCTTAGCAAATAATAATAATAATATATACAACAACAACAAATGTAGCCTTTTCTAGTCCACTGCGGGCAAATGACACAGACATGGCCTTATTTACGTCTGGGGTTTGGCTAGTTTTCATCATCACGCTGGCCAACTGCAAATTGGTGATAGTGGGAGATTTTTGCCTAATCGCTCACAGAAAACCAACCTAGAATGGATGGCCCTGACTAGTACAGCTTTGCTGATCATGACGATACACTATCCCCTAAGATGTCTTTGTGAGGAAAAATTTTCAGTGCACCGATGGTGTGTAATCACAAAAAAATCCGAAATGATGACAAATACATACATGCATTGAGGTCACTTCTTATAAATTTGAGCTTAAACTATACGAGTATCCTAAAAGTTATCACAGGCCCCAATCTGCGCCTGCATGGAACTGAGGTCTCCAAGTGCCAGTAGTTTAACGATCCTCACTCTGGGAAAAATATCCCCACTGCAGACGCAAAGACGTAGTACGTTGGGCTCAACTAACAGAAGCATGGATGAATTGCTCCAACGACCATTACTGCTCAGCTTTATACACAACTTGGGTCACTCAGAACTGAAGGGTTATCACCATCTTCCAAACCAATGAGGTCCATAGCAATGCAATACACAGTACATGGAAGCAAGGAGTTTCCACTGAGGCACGCACCCCAAATCCAGGTGACACCAACACCTTCAGTAGGTAGATAAAATATAACACCTAATGAGTTGGGATTCTGTAGCTCCTACAACGAAAACTTTGAAATTCACTTTTGCCTACCTCATGTAACCACGACTGAGCTTTGACCTTTGACAGGAGGTTACTTAGCCCTTAATTAATAATAGGTTCCCTCTAGCATCGTAATGTCCTTTAACGAGAAGTTAAAAGGTTGCTTACCACATTAAGCATGAAGCAGAGCGAACATTTTTGTTGCTTTTGAGAAAACAAAGCAAAGTAAAGCAAATGGATCCAGCTAATAAGCGAAAATTAGAACCATGCATCTTGCAAGTTAATTTCAATCTAGAACACCTACAAGTATTTTAGTTTAGGTCTGACTTTTCTAGTTTAATGAACAATGATTTCACTAATACCCAAATGTACATTTTATTTGAGATGCATATTAGACTAGATTAAATTATGAAGCTGGATTCCTATATCGGTTATTTATTTGCTTAATACCCGCCATCACTATATTAAATTCGATTTACACTAGAATAGCTTATTCAGTGCTATTAAAATCCTTGCAGATCGTTATTGCAATTTGGGAATTGTAAATTTTCTCGGGAACTTACCTTATTTGTTAAATAATAAAGGAGGAACATTTCGATGTAATTCTTGATCAAGAATTAATTATTTCTCCCGTGTTCACTCCATAAAAACATTCCACGTTACCTAACGTTCAAAAGCTAAAACATATTTAATAATCAGAAAAAAACAAAATTTAGAATCTCTATCTGTTTTAATACTACATTATCTTAATGGCCTTCCGTTCTACCCAGCTCTACGGTGAAAAGTCTCCAATTACTAATAGGAAAAGCTCAGAGATGAAAACAAAGATATTCGTAAGGCGATTAGTATTAGTGACTCCAATGGGGTGGGGGGGGTGGTAGGATGTTGAAAAGAAGTGATTTATTAATGACCAAAAAAACAGATTTAGAGAGAGAGAGAGAGAGAGAGAGAGAGAGAGAGAGAGAGATCTTGAAGGACTAAAAAAAAGTGGAATCCTTAATGGAAATGAGAGAGAGAGAGAGAGAGAGAGAGAGAGAGAGAGAGAGATCTTGAAGGACTAAAAAAAAGTGGAATCCTTAATGGAAATGAGAGAGAGAGAGAGAGAGAGAGAGAGAGAGAGATAATTACTTGAAGGACAGTAAAAAAGTGGAATCCTTAATGGAAATGAGAGAGAGAGAGAGAGAGAGAGAGAGAGAGAGATAATATCTTGAAGGACAGTAAGAAAAGTGGAATCCTTAATGGAAATGAGAGAGAGAGAGAGAGAGAGAGAGAGAGAGAGAGAGATAATATCTTGAAGGACAGTAAGAAAAGTGGAATCCTTAATGGAAATGAGAGAGAGAGAGAGAGAGAGAGAGAGAGAGAGAGAGAGAGAGAGAAAAAATATCTTTAAGGACAGTAAAAAAAAGTGGAATCCTTAATGGAAATGAGAGAGAGAGAGAGAGAGAGAGAGAGAGAGAGAGAGAGAGAAAAAATATCTTCAAGGACAGTAAAAAAAGTGGAATCCTTAATGGAAATGAGAGAGAGAGAGAGAGAGAGAGAGAGAGAGATAATATCTTTAAGGACAGTATAAAAAGTGGAATCCTTAATGGAAATGAGAGAGAGAGAGAGAGAGAGAGAGAGAGAGAGAGAGAGATAACATCTTTAAGGACAGTAAAAAAAGTGGAATCCTTAATAGAAATGAGAGAGAGAGAGAGAGAGAGAGAGAGAGAGAGAGATAATATCTTGAAGGACAGTAAATAAAGTGGAATCCTTAATGGGAATGAGAGAGAGAGAGAGAGAGAGAGAGAGAGAGAGAGAGAGAGAGAATATCTTTAAGGACAGTAAAAAAGTGGAATCCTTAATGGAAATGAGAGAGAGAGAGAGAGAGAGAGAGATAATATCTTTAAGGACAGTAAAAAAAGTGGAATCCTTAATGGAAATGAGAGAGAGAGAGAGAGAGAGAGAGAGAGAGAGAGAGATAATATCTTTAAGGACAGTAAAAAAAGTGGAATCCTTAATGGTAATGAGAGAGAGAGAGAGAGAGAGAGAGAGAGAGAGAGAGACCTAGCAGTTTTGTTTTCTGAATCGAAAACAAAAGCGATTTTCTTGTGATGAATAATAGCTCTCTTCTCATAAAAGGTATTCTTTTTTCTAGTTTACGGGCGTCCTCCTTAATGCAGCGCAAGGCATTTCATCTTTTTTTTATAGTTACGACGATAATAATAATCGTGAAATGAAGTTACATCGAATTTAATTTTTCAATATCTATATTTTCAAAGCGACGGTATTTCCTAATATTACGGACGATAGGAAACCGAGTTGAATAATGGCGTTCCTTTCTATAATTCTCGTCAGTGCTCTCTTTATCATTTTTTATGCTTAAGAGATTGGTCTAATTGTTATAAGTCAATGATGCATGGCAGACCTTATACCTCTCACCTTCAACTGGATGGCTCAGAGCCTCTTGTTTTTTTTGTTTTTTTTTTCTATTCGTTTTATATATTTCTATTCATTTCTACCTTAATCAGACCAGACTCCATGAATAATGGTCTATGTATACGAAAAATAAATGATAGAAAAAAAACATGCTTCAAGATGAAGTCTCAGAGCGCACACTTCTACAAGATGACTGGGGTATTGATGGAGCAGTTATAGGAGCAGGTTGCAAAAACAATTTGAAATTTATATCTCTATTTAGAATTTTATTGATCGTGATATTGATCACATATACTTTATGTGGTAAAAAGAGACTGGATACCTAATAAAAATCAAAAGTAAAACCGTGCGTATCAATCTAAGAAGTGTTCTGGTATAACACTAAGGTACAGTATTTAAATAGATATTAGGTTATGACATTTCACTCAATTCAAACTATTTACATAAATACTAAAAGACTCTTTATCTCTCACTAACCAGCAACCTTTTTACTATATCATATATTTCTATTTTGAACTTCACATGATGATATCAACATAA
>NC_090728.1:29591554-29594054 GCF_036898095.1 Palaemon carinicauda | reverse complement strand
TAAAAATATTCCTGGGCGATCACTGGAGACTGGTGGTTTCCAGGAAGTTTTCCAGGAAACATTTATGCCATTGCAGCTCTAAAACAAAATCAATACGAAGTCACATCTTTTTAAATGGAAATATGAATATCTAAAATTTCTCTGACAGAACCATCCCTATTTCAACAAGTAACTTATATAACTTTTTAATAGCACGTCCCACAATTTCTTCCTTTATCGAAGAGTGAGCAACGAATTATATATATATATATATATATATATATATATATATATATATATATATATATATATATATATATATATATGTGTGTGTGTGTGTGTGTGTGTGTGTGTGTGTGTGTTTTCTAAAGTGTCATATTATTCCGTAAAGTTTTTTCTGGCTCAAAACATGTTCCAGAGTTGTGTTATATTTTTACTGAGTAACCTGAGGGTCAAATTCTGTGATAAAGGTGATAAGGCATTTATTCTACAAATATCATATAAATAACCGTTAGACAGTAAAAAGTACTTTAGAAAAAGAACTTATTCTATGAATACAAATTAATTTTTAATTCTCAATACCTATGCTCTTACTAATTGGGATTGGACCGCAAGATTTCTATTGTATCCAAACGTGTGCAGGAATATATATGGATGCCCCCCTCTCTCTCTCTCTCTCTCTCTCTCTCTCTCTCTCTCTCTCTCTCTCTCTCTCTCTCTCTCTCTCTCTCTCAAGAAAATTTTCGAGGTATGTTACCACATGTTATACAATAGGCAAACAACTGCAAGTCATCATTTTGAGTTTAAAAATACGAAATAATAACAGAGTTACCTATGATTCGGTTTAATGTAAGAAGCAAAATAACATCGAAGACTTAATGCATAAAACAATCTGGTAACCTAGCTTTCTTATTCTTAAGATCTAAACTTAATGTTCGTTTGCTTAACTTTCATAAACTTTGTTCAAGAAACTTTCGACAACTTCCGACGGATAACTTGGGAATATTTTCTCTTCGATAAATTACATCTTCCTATATTTTCAAAAAATAACATAAGCCACTATTATGTAAGAGTTGGATGGTTTAGGTTTAAACTGGACTTACGGGAGCATGAGTCCATGCTCAAAGGCAGTCTGAATTGTGGAAAGGATGGAAAGGGAATAAGAAACTAGTTTGATCTTCTGGACTTTTTACACACACACACAATAAGATCGAGTTGCAATGTCATGGGTATGAGGGTACAAGATGCGAGGCGCAGGATTGCAGTGCAGCAGCACAGCATTAGGTCTCCGTCAGATACATGAACAACTCGCCTTTATAAAATACAAAGAAGTATAGCATCTGAATAAAGAAATGTAAATAGGACACGAATTGATGTTAAAAAAAAAAAAAAAAAAAAAAAAAAAAAAAACGAAATCCTAGTTATATGTGTTAAACGCATTTTTAATAACAAGCTGGAAAGTTTGTTTCCTTGATTATTCAAATTGGCCTAACCATGTAATCAATGCTACATATATATATATATATATATATATATATATATATATATATATATATATATATATATATATATATATAATGAAAAACTCTCGAGGTATATTTACATTCCAGTGGCAACGATTGGCTAAAGCCGAAGTATTCCTTACAAAAGAGGAAACGAAAGTACTGTATGAAAGGACGACTTTGTCAAGGTTAGAAGAGGGAACAAAACTGTAGAATGGAAACTCATATGAAACGCTACAATAGCTGTGTGTGGGATTCAAGTCATGAAATTGGATGGAAATGGGAGTTTTGCGAAAGAGGGGAACAATTATTAACAGATGGAAAGATTATGGGAGCAAAATTGGACGAATGAAAAGCAGTTAGCTTTGCAACATAGCTGCACGACAAAATGAAGTAACTTCGGCGTTTGGAAGAAATAACGTATGGAAGTGTTGTAATATCAGTCAAATATTAAGATGTTTTAGTAATATCTAATCAATCCCACCCTAAGAGAGTTTTGACAGAAGTTAAGATATCCGGCCATCAGTCAGCGACAAACCTAAGACAATGAATATAAGTGATGAGAATGGTTAAGGGATACGTTACAAATAGAATTATACTTTTTTATCTTTTCCATTTTAATTCGGTTGAGCAGACCTGTACACTCGAAATACGTGCGTTAATCCAAGACATCTTTTTTTAAACACTGTAGACTTGAAATCTTTATCGAGAATTTAATTTTCTCAAGTAGAAGAAAATAATTATGTAACACAATCAAATATATGAAATTATAGTGTCCCCTGTTACATACTGATAAAACGCGAACCAATATAAATACATACATACATACATACATATATATATTTATATATATATATATATATATATATAAATACATATATATATGTATATATATACATATATATATGTATATATATATGTATATATAAATAAATATATATATGTGTGTATATATATAGTATATATGTATATATATGTATATTTATATATATATATATATATATATATATATATATATA
>NC_090728.1:29584054-29586554 GCF_036898095.1 Palaemon carinicauda | reverse complement strand
GGATTTGAACAACTAATGTGATTGTCGACCCTGATTTACAGTAACAACTTGAAGTAATAATCAAAACGTTACACTATAAGTGTAAATCACTTCATTCATACAGCATAGTAGCTATTAACAAACGCCTTAGCAAGTTTTCATTAAAGTCCATGCCCATCATAAATATAACAATATATAACTTTAGAAACCAATTAACATTCTTAAAAGTATCAAGAATCCAAGCAACTGAAAATTCAACGACATACATCACAAACGTTAACGAAAATGCTTTCTCCGAAGTTTGTAATTTAAATTAAGGGTCAAAACAACTTTCTTGTCCCAACAAAGCAACCAATCAAAACTTTTGAATTATTATTTTCTTAATGGACTTCTACATAATCTTTTCACTAAATTGAAATAATAGTTCATTTTTACGAACTCTTATTCTATTCACAACCCCGGTCAACTATGAACATCTTTCTATTCATTTTCTAGAAAGTTGATGAATCATGTTTCTATTTTTTTTCCTTAACTATGATATATGTTTTAAAATTTCAGATTAGTCATAAATTTTAACTTAATTCTCTCTCTCTCTCTCTCTCTCTCTCTCTCTCTCTCTCTCTCTCTCTCTCTCTCTCTCTCTCTCTCTCTCGTAACTAAATTTCATTTCGTATTCATCGTATATTATTTCACGTACTCCCGGACTGAGAGTTGTGATATACAGCTATGGGAAATAAGGATTACATAAGTTTTTAATATGTTATTAGAAGTAATATTGTTGGCATACACTCCACAAACAAAAGTACTAATTTATTTCTTGGTCATAAGAAAAATAAACGCTTATTATATTCATTTTCGATCTGTATTTGTACTTTAATAATATTTCCGTACAGTAGTTTCTGCAGTTTCCGTATTGCCTTCATACTCTCTTCGCGGCCTCCATTCATGATTTGAAATATATAAATAAAAATCAGTACTTCCTCGTACTGCCACGGACGTACTCTCTACGAAGCCATCCGCTGGTATGATAAGGATATTACTGAGAATCTTCCAAAATAAGTGAGACTAGGGACTCAAAGAAAATTGTATTATTCAAGGAATCTTAATTAAGAAATGCGTTAAAGGTAAACCTAACATCTACGAAGTGGCGAAAGACCTTCATAACTTCGGCAACTTAAACAAGTCAAGAACTGGCGTAGCCCCTGCCTTCCTAACTCCATGACCTTTACGAATAATTAAAACTTTTCGTTGCGATATTAGATTGAACAAAAGTTTAAACGTTGTTGCCCAAAAGTAACTTGTTGCTTATTGCGTCGAACATACAATATAAAAACAAATCAATATATTTACACAAAATATATATATGTTTGAGACTGGTTAAATGTCCGTGAGCAAGTGCCTGTATTTATATGCAAACAAGAACAAGGTAAACAACCTACCAGAGGCAAACAATACACCCGGCAGATACAAATAAATATTTTTCGATTTTAGTTAAGTACATTGCCCAAAAGTGTTGTCTATACAAAATACCTAGATTGAAATAGCAATTAAATATTGTTAATTTCTCTGTGTGATTTCATAAATGTCAGTTATGAAATCACACTAGAATTATATAATTTCAATATTTAAAACAAAACTAAATATATTTCTATTGTCAACGCCACTCCGGATTTTTTAATATCTAATGAAATGATTGTAAATATTGTAAGTATCAATTTAAAAGCTCAAGATAAATATGACTGGCGAAATCTAACTGAGGCCCTTTGCATCAATAGGAGGAGATGATGATGATGAATGAAATGAGTAGAGACTCAAACAAGGGTTCGGCAAATGGGTCACATTATTATCATTGTTATTCACATTGTCTTCAAACTTTTATCATATTAAAGGTACGACCCTCTACAATCATGACATTGACAGTTGAGTCGAGCGAAATCGAACTTTACCTACTTTTACACATACCTATTTATCTTGAAAATCAATAAAATCAAGACATCAGTAACCAATGAAAATATAATTAAATGAAATATTTTCTACATAACCAAATAAGGAAGCTAATCGTGAATAAATAATCCTTAGCCTAATCAAGAGAAGCCTACAGCGCCCTCTAGACGAGATCAAATTTTTTCACAATATTTAGCATTGCACAACAATTTTGATCTTCTAGTGCGCACAGTGAAGGCTGCCTTCGCAGTAGTGAAGTGAAAAATATTGCTTCAAATAAAAAGTTATCGTCTAAGAATATCTACAGAGATGAAAAATCTTACACCGTCGTGAGAATGACTAACGCTAGACCTACCAAAATTGCAGCTTCCAAAAAGCACCGAATTCTAATCTTTCTGTTAAGCACATAAAGAAACCTTACAAAAAGCATCTGAAACATCCAAATTATACTCACTTTCACAGTTGGTGGTCGCCCATAATAACGGGGGCACTATTCACCCACAAACACAAACCCATCCTAAACATAATAAATGAATAAATTCTTCCCCATTCTTATTTAGGATAGATTTAGGAAATG
>NC_090728.1:29564054-29581554 GCF_036898095.1 Palaemon carinicauda | reverse complement strand
TGTCCTTTAAAAACAAAGGCCCCAGATATATATATATATATATATATATATATATATATATATACATATATATATATATATATATATATATATATATATCTATATATATATATATATATATATATATATATGTGTGTGTGTGTGTGTGTACTGTTCACATAACCTCTACCTTTCAGTGATTTCATTTGCTTATTTGTGTGTGGTTGTATCTAAATGTAAATACAAACAAACAAACATATGTATATGTATATATATATATATATATATATATATATATATATATATATATATATATATATATATATAAAATGTGTTTTCTCAAATTCTGGCTAACTTTTCCAAATTTCTTTTCTTTTCCAACTAACGGAGAACATTCCATAAGAGGCCCTCTATGTACCCACGTTCATCTGATGGTATGGTAAACTTTTTTCTGATTACGTTTATCGTGGTCATATTTCCCTATTTAGGACGATATCCATATTAAGATCTAAAAGCTCCCAGATGCACGTGCTATTCGTAAATAATACAGGGGGTTTGAGTTTGCTGTGCGTTTTGCAATCATATAATCTGCTGAGAATTAAAGGGAGTTTTCTGACTAATGAAAGACGCCAAAGAAATGTTTGTAAATAGTTCATAAAGTTAATGCATCAGATGAATTTACATCTAGAATTTATTAGAAAGATGCGTAAATTGCACGGCATTTTGCAAACCATAATTTACCAAATAAGAAAAATCATACGTTATAACTTACAAGCTGATACGAAAGAAAGTCTTCAATTATCAGTTTATGAACTTCAAGGTTCATTGAAGATCCTGACGATGTTATTGATTTTTTTGTTAAGATATCGGTATATTTTCGAATGCGATAACTTAATAATTTGATTAAGTATAGAAAACCTCAAGGACAACCATGCAGGGAGGCCCTCAGAAAAAAAATGAAAGTTGTAACTTGATAAAATATTTTCCAAAGGTAAAATGTTGTTTTATTTACATTGACTGTGTGATAGATCTACGTTCTTAATGGGTCTCTCCAACACTAGCCCCTTCAGATGACGTAGATGCGCAGAAGAGGCTTAAAATCGGTACGCTGTCTGGCTGACCTGGTATATCTGCACCGTGATGAACTCTTAAATTCAAATCGGTCGAGAATGCTACGAGAGGTGAAACATTCGAAACATCAAAGCTAATTAAAGTGACTGGAAATAACAAAACCTACAGAACAGTTTGGAGATAAACGTTGGAGGGGTAATTCAATGGTGTGACGATAGTTACGGAAATAATTAAGAGTTCAGCTTTCTCAAGTAAATATAAAGTTTTAGGCTTCTCATTATCAGAGAAAATTAAACCACCAATAATTTCACCTTTGTTAGATCTTATTGGTTCATCAGTCAGAATAGAAAAATGTTAAACAATGACACCATGTCAGCATCATCATCATCTCTTATGCCTGTTAACGCAAAAAATCAATTTATAGAACAGAATTACGCAAAACGTTATTAGGAAATATGCAGACATAAAAAATAAAACCATTTAAGAGCAACCGTTCAATTAGTCTAACGGCAAGATGAAAAAAAACCTGTAATTTACACGAGGCTGTCATTGTTAGCCATCTGAAATACCTTTCATCACTAAAACTTAATCAGTATTAATTATAACGCCTTTGAGAAAAATCAACTCTAACAGCGACATTACAATTTTGAAATACTATTTCAGGAGACATGTCTAAAATGAAGAAAACGGCAATCTAATCAAATACTTTTAGTCATTCCTTTATGTAAGGGAAATATATTTAAATAATGATAACATAATGATTAAATTGTAAAAAAAAATATTTCTTAATATTAAAATAATCGATGAGCATGCGTAGACCTATCTATCATGGTAACACGTACAACCGTTATTACTTATATTTTACAATTAATGGTCACTATTCTCCATTTTTATGAAGCAAGGTCAAAAGACGCACGATGTCTTATCTCTAACCAAAATGAAGATAACACTTCAAAATAAGGACAAAACTCATTGCTTTTTGTTGATATGTTCCATTCTAGTAAGTGGTAATCTTACAGAAAAGTAGATGGCAGTCAATGACTTATTAATTCCCTCCAGTGCTCTACATCTCAATAATCTCAAAACACCATAAATTACACACAAGGCTTGTCTAACATTCCTACTGTTTCTTTTGAAATAAAAAAAAAATCGTTGAAATTTAAACTTTTATTCACTCGAAAACCAAAAATATGTCCTACATCAAAAGTCCTTCCCCACGCAAAGTAAAGAGCTCAGTTTATCTTTAGGCCTAACCGAAAAGATTTTATTGCTTATTTGACATAAGAAGTTGAGGAGTTTGCCAGAAGAAAAGGCGAAGTATATTTTTCATTCCATATTCTCTGTACATGACGTCTCCTCTCAGCGAGAGAGAGAGAGAGAGAGAGAGAGAGAGAGAGAGAGAGAGAGAGAGAGAGAGAGAGAGAGAGATCACCCACAAAACATTGCCTTTATTTTTCAATTTCGCAAGTCAGAGAAGAAAAATCAATTAAATTTCGCTGCCCATTCAGAAGACCCCATTTAAACCGAATTATCAAGAAGAAGCAACTATCAATCCACATCAGAACTACGATCTAAACAAGACGGGTTGGTCTCCTCCAATGGAAAAGTCTGGAAGGCTACAATGAAATACCTTCTGACTGAGAGATGGAAATTCCCGATGTACCTCCTCCAGTAATTCCCTTTTAACGAATTCCGTATCGATTCGGCTTTCAAAGGTCAAGGGCGTCGTTTCCAATTTGTGACATCACCTGCAGATCCTGAATTGTAAATATGAAAACAACGTAACTAGAAATCGAACAGAAGAGTCTTTGATACAAAGCAATTTACCAAACATGACATATACGTTTTGCTGTGAAAACATTCTTGCTTTTCAAGGATCTTATACTCTTTCTCTCAATCATGGAAAAGTTAAAATGTTACATAAAACGGTGATGGAAGTAACATCAAAGTGCGTTTTAAACTGACAGTTTCATTTAACCTAGCAATTGGTTCTGCTTTCCTATGACATTGATAATAGATATGAACTTTAGTTCATCAGTATTATTTATTTATTCAAAATGTCCATCGTTCTAGAATAGGCTCACACGGGTCAAGAATTTTTCTTAAATATTCAGTATATGCGTTAATTATAAAAATAATGCTGATCGGAATAAAAGAATAAATGATATATAAAAATAATAGGCATTACTTTTAAGTGTCCGGATAGGAAACCGATGTGGTGACATATTACGCAAAAAACAAGAAAAAATAAAAAGAATCGCAACTTTTGGCGAAACATACCCCATAATCGTTGTATCAACAGAAGCCAACGGTAATCCAACGAAATGAATGACCAACTCTCGTGATGTAACCGGAGCCAAATATTGCCTTAGGAAAAGAAGACCTTTTGGTATTGGAAATCTGTTGATATTGTAACTCTTCCAACTACATGAAATAAAACCTTTACATGGAAATGCTTGGGTTGGTTGTTCATTTTTGTTAAGGAGCAGGGGTTAACGTTGAAGTGGTCACTTTCTGCTATTTTTCGTTACCCTGTTGTATTTTATGGGTCGTAGCTATCAGTAACCCGGAAGAAAACATTTTCACAACCTATCTCACTCTGAGAAATTGGATTTTTATTTGTTTCTAAACATAGATGGTTCGGATATAAATTCAGTCATAAAAATCATTGTCTTAAATGTTAATAATTTTTTACATATTTTGTTCTTTTCCTTAAAATTTTGAATAAATATTGACCACATAAAAGATTAACCTATATTAAATCCAATCAAAGCTATTATAGAGGTTATATTTTCAAATTGGTGTTCAAATTACTTGATTATCCAGGAGAAAGCTAAAAATGGCAAGAAGTCACATTTCACATCTAAGAGAAAAAATATATTTAGGTTAACTAAGTAATTTCGACAGATTTTTGTAGAGTGTAACAAAGTTATATATTTTTTGGAAACTTTACTGTATACGCAAGCAACTACTATGAGATTCAGGGCCTCTGTAACACGGTTTTTTGGACTTTGCTCCTTATCAATGCATCGGATGTAGCTGAAAGTTGACATATGTATATTTCACAACCACACACAAATTTTGCCAGCATTATCAATAACACAAACCCGATAGTTTTAATTTTTATAGAGTAAAAATGATCTAGCCGACGCCATGGCCAGTGATAACGAGCCAAGAGTCAAAAACATTCATTACGTAAGCAATGTAAACACCTTTTGACAAAATTTTGCCCCGCCCATCCACCAGACACCCATTCACCTTCTTCCATCGGCTCTGGAACCCATAACAGTCAAGAATGGCTAGCAGGATTTGGAATTGCCCCCGTGGTTGCAAAACTGTATTTGTCTAACGACTTGCAACTTTATACAGTCAAGAGAAAGCCCGTGGCCATATTTACTATAGCCTGAATAGGTAATCATTCAGTTTCTAGTTTAAATCCAATGTTTATGGTCTGATTTGTATTTAGCGTAACATGATTATAATACTTGTAATGTCATTAAGGCTTTTGTACATTTCCATTAACTATTCACTATGCCACCAAGAGAGAGAGAGAAAGAGAGAGGTTGTATGTAAACAGTCTTTATATAACTATTAACTATAAGAATTTTGTGCTAAAATCTCCATCAGACCAACGGATCATCCGATATAATTTTTTTCTTCTTCTTAGGCCGTACGACCGTGTTAGCTATGTTTTGGGCATAACTGCATTTGGTAAATAAATCATGAATAGTTTAAGGAGTTTTATTTGTACATCTAATGGGAATTTATAGAAGTAAAGTGAACATAATTCATTTATCCTTTAAAATAATTACTACATGTAGCAAAACAAATAGTAGTAAAGATGATAATGCAATGAAGGAATGATACCATACTTTATCTTTAGCTTCAACATCGGCAATAACATACCCAGTTGCCATAATTTGTCAGCTTAATGAAATAACCTATCATCTAATGTTAAACTTAATTTCTGAGGAGGCCATGGCTTATTGTACAGTGAAAAGACATGACAAAGACTTTATGAATGGCGGAACGATACATAAATGTGGGTGGGGTATCTGTGCTAGCGTAGTAATACTACTGTAGCAGTAGTGCCGCAACAGTAGTATACATGAATTAAACGTTTAGGCCAACTAATGGGATCCTTGAGGATCATTTAACACTTCTTACAACTACTCGAGAAATGAGTTTTTATAGCCAGAATTTAAATTTTCTGACCCAACAATGACCATGATAGCCTTCAGTGTTATTCTGAATTATAACGAGACCAAAGTTGGTGGAGCCTCATGAAGTCATCATTCTGACGATAGTTATTGGTGAAGGTTTAAAGCCAAAATACGGTACCGCCAATTTTTTTTTTTTTTAACAGTAAACAGGTGTAGATAGTCAATAAATAAAAATTGCTTGACATTGGATATAACAGTTATCAAATCAAGCTTGTCTACTAGGTTTTAGAAAATTACCAACTATTCCCCACACCTTGTCAATCTGATTGTGACCTATAAAGTAGACTGTAATTTCTTAGGAAACTTATTGTGGGAGTTAGACTAATAATCGAAGTGTTTTTGTATTTATTAACATATTTTGTTGGTTTGTTAATTTTGACAATTATCAATGGAGAGGTTTCAGAGTTCATAAAGGTGTACTGCTTTGCTTTGATTTCAACGTTTGTGTCATTGTTGGCAGAGGTATAGCCTTCGTTACGTATAGCCAATCATCGATCGAGAAAGAGGGAAGAAATGCCGTCATAAGTTACGTAACGAGTGGGTTCGAAACCTTTTCTCTGAATAAGTTGGCCCGTCTTCAAAATACGTCACTTTTACATTATAAGTACCAAATTTATTCAACCTACGTAATGCAGAATATAGTCAAAATTTATGTGTAGATATAATGTGCATTCTGAAGAAGCGTTATATCTATGAAATTCATAGATAAAAAATTATTGCGAAAAAAACCGTGTTACAGAGGCCCTGAATCTCATAGTAGGAAAATAGTTTCCATTTGCCCTGATACTTAAATGGCCCCCTTCTTGGAATTGATAAAATGGCTGTCGTAAAAAAAAAGGGTTTTCGTCAATATCTCAGCTTTTAAATAACCCAGAAATAAAATTTCAACAGCTATACCACCAACTTAAGGGCCAAAGGATCCAATGGTATCAAAATGAATATGACAGATTCATCCACAAACTTATTTGACTAAGATATTTCGCTTTTTTTAATATTTTACAAGTGATTAGACATGAAAGTTCCAATAAGTTACTTACTAGTCCAATAAGAACCAACATGCTACTCATGATAATTCTAAGGGGTTAAATCTTTTAGGCAACCAAGGAATCTTTATATTTGATCACCATCATCAGTTTCAGACTTCTTCTGTGTCTTTATTCTGCCACTCACTGTCGCACTGACAAAGATATGTGCAGGATCCTGCAGAACAATGCTGGCCTGTCCCAACACTCTGGCTTGGATATGGACTCTTAGGATATGTTGTCTCAGAGCTCCAAAGGTAGGAGATATCTTGTTACCTTCTGCCATGTGCCTTCAGAAGAGATACCACTGTACTTTGAAGATGGTCTTGATGTAAAGGGCTTTTGTAGGACTAGAATACACAGAAGAAGCTAGTCAGAGCGGTCAACATCATTTGTTACGTTTGCCTCTGTTGAAAGCATCTGCAGAAAAATTATTACATCTCTATATGGCTTCACGTAAATTTGCAGCCATCTTGTTTGGTCAATATGAAAGAATCGTCCAGTATTGTTAGTACCAGAGAATGCATGAAAGACTAGCAAAGCATTTGCTTTTTCTGCTTCTATGGCTCTCCCTATTGGCATTGTCCCCATAAACCCAGAGGCCATGGAAATGTTCTTCATCATTAAGTCATGGTTTGCTAGTGTTACTAGGGCATCTGTCTGAGGAGAAGAAAACCATCTGTGCATTCAATGGGCTTTGCAATGATGCCAGGACAGCCTGTTTGATCAATAGAGTGTCTGCTCCTTTATGATTGTTGTTCTGAAATAGCAATTCTTTGTTGCTCCTGGTATGCAGCTAATGATGTGTTGACCAGTTAGTGCGATTTACTCTTGTACTCTAGAGTCTTTATAACAAGATAGTTGGGTCACAAGCTTAAGCTCCGCTCCTGGTTTAATAGACTTTTCAGGCTTCTTTACTGTTTTTGTGAACTAAGAATTGATGATATCCGGGGTTCTCATAAGTCTACCTACTAAGTCACCATCAATCAATGCCTGATTATGCCTGATAATGCTCATGTTTCCTTTAGGGCATGCTTCGTGACCTTACCCTTGCCTCTGCCGCTCATTATAACCTTTAAACTAATTAATGGTGAAGCACCGCCTAAATTTCGTTCCGAAGCAAATAAATTTTCTTTACACGAGATGTTCATGTAATTAGAAAGAGAGAATTGAGACAGGCTCCAATATTTATTAAATGACTTTCAGCGGCAAAATGGTGCAGACTGTTATTTTCATGGAATGTTAACAGCAGGGAAACCTATAATAGTGATAGGAATGCCGTGCAATTTTCAAGACATCGTTGACTGAAAAAGCATGTTACAGGTGATATTAAAATAAAGGTGCAATGTGAACAGAAAAGAAATAGAGAAACCCCATATAGAAAAAAAATAATGATATAAAATACCATGAAACTTTACCAGGTATAGAGATGGCAAAATAAAATAGAAGGAAAACTTTTGTGAGCCGTCCAGGTGGTAATGGATCCCTGTAGGAGTAAAAACAGTTGAGGGGGAAGTATTAATACCTGTTTGAAACTGACGAAGTGCAGCATACTTGGCAATTTTGATATTGAAGGTTAAGAAGGATACAGATAAGGAGGTAAATGAGTTATAAAATAAGCCATGAATAGGAAAGAAGCATAAGACAAAATACCGATGACAATAGTTTCTAAAATGAAGATGATACGGAAAAGGTTTATTTTCTCAATATACAAACGGAAAACACTAACTATTGCCACGCAATAATCAAACGAAGAAAACTAGAAAATGGATGGTCTACTGATGGGAATGTCAAACCCAGGAATGAAAAAGGCCTCGAGTCGGAGAAAAAGAGAAAAATTACCTGGAATTTCAATGGCGCAAAATGAGCTATTGACAACCATCAGAAGTACGAGCGTTGGAAGCAGCGCGGAAATAGGAAGGGAAGTTGTATGAAGGGAAATTTGGTATAACTGGTAAAATATATTCGTTATGTAAACGTTCACTGTATATCGAGTAACTTTGGAAGAAACATTATTACTAAATAAAGAAAAATCTCGCACTTACAGAAAATCATTACGATTGAGAAAATGGATGAAGTACTGAGCCATATCCAGTGAGTCAATAAGTTAATATTAAGGATGTTTTATGAATTCATGGATCTAGAAATAGTAGTGATAGTAACCCTATCTAAGAAATGCGTCTGTAAAAGCTATTCCTGCTGGTAGAATGGACCGAAGGACACCACCTTTGAAAACAAGGCTACCAGAAAAACACTGACAATATTAAATAAATTTTTAACCCGTAAGTACCTGTCAAATGAAGCATGATGAGATCACCATTTCAATGGAAATTTTCATAACCACTCGAGAGCTGATGATTGAGTTGCTATGGTATGGTTAAAAAAAAAAAAAAAAAAAAAAAAAAAAAAAAAAAAAAAAAAAAAAACGGTCCATATCAATGGGGATGGGCGGTCTTAGACGAAGGAAATATCTTGAAATAACTAAGAAGTTATGTAATAAATGATGAATGCTACACCATTGGGGGAAACTGTCAAGCTATTTATATAACATGAAAGTAGTTGATAAATATCTTGAAACATAAAGGATAACAGGTTTAATCCAAGATATATTCAAGAACGGATGGAACAAAACTCGGGAACTGCAAGCAATACTTCAGCGTGAATAGTTAAGAGAGAAAATGTTTCAAGTTACAAAAATGATAATAATAAACAAAACGAAATGGAAGGAGAAAAAATAAGAAAAATTACAAAGATTCTGTTATGTTTCGAACAAGGAAATCAGGAAAACATTCCACTTGAAATATTTTGAAACACGAATAGAAAATAAAATCAGGACGGCGAAGTAGAACAGACTTCTAATACTGGCGAAGGCATCCATTTATCTCCAGGGCATACTGATTACCAAGGACTCTAGACCCGACCCAATCAAAACAGTCCAAGCGAAATTCAATTATAGCTTTTATACTCAGAACTGGCCGGTTGGATCGAACTCAGACCTAGTAATCAGAGGAACTTATTGGACGTTTATTTCTGACATGAGAGTCAACCGTAGAAGAAAACAATATAAATGAATATATATATATATATATATATATATATATATATATATATATATATATATATATATATATATATATATATATCTGTGTGCGTGATTGATGGATAAAAGGCCGAAATGGGTCAAGAGCACATACAGTACACTATGTAAAATACTTTTACAGTGCTGAATTTTCTTATAAGTAATAAGAAAGTAAGTCACTATCAACATATCACCAACCTAAGATTCAAAATATTCGTTAAGAATCATTGATGTAAAATCAATTTGGTATGAGACCTTCTCTCAAAACAATATTATTCTTTTTTTGTATTAGATCTCCCTAATGATTTTATGTTTCTTCTGCTTGAAGGTGTTGAATAATGAACTTCTCCAAAGCGACTCATGCCGATCATCTACTCATTGTAAAAGAATAAAATGTCTCTTAATTACAAAGTTACGGTATCTGTTTACTGCAGTTTTGTTTGTCCCGCAAATTTCATTCATTAAATGTAAATGTAGAAGGTAAACACGTTGGCATCGATCTTCAACTTACTGCAAAAGAATTATTATTCATAATAGAAAACAAAAGCAACCATACAAAATATGAATAAATAAGGAGTCATTAAACGCAACTGGATCCTCAACAACAGTGTGGAGTCAAAGGGAAGACTGATAATGGAAAGTTGCAGAAATAGTCATTCACCCTTTACTAAAATTTTGTACATTTAGTTGTTGTCAAATTAATACTGGTTTTATGCCCGCAAGTGCTCTTGTTCTTGAGTATTTAACATATGATGTGGATGATTCCTTAATTCTTTAGTTTCCAGATGCCCATAACCATATTTTTTATAATGCTAGACCTCTTTAAGAGGGCTGGGAACTTCATAGCCATACAGAAGTAAACAAAACAGTTTTCTAAAATACTGAAAATCCAGTTAAGCATGAAGTTTGACAGTATATTACCACACAACCCTTGTGATAATTCATCAGGTAAGACGTCAAAGTCTTTGTATTTGCTATGGTTTAACTGACAAGCGAGTTACATTACCACAGTCCCATATCTTATATTGTGCAATGTTAAAGAGAATTCAAAAGTGAAGGTTATTCCACTAGATTGTCTATCATACGCAAATTCCACTCGATGAACAAAATTGAGGAGCCCTTGTCCCCTTTCACAAATCATTTGTACATAGTGCTCCTGATATATATGTTGTGTCTGGAACTTATGAAGATGAATAATATATTGAGACTTTTATCCTTCAACTAAAGGAAGCTGTGAGCAAAACACAATTATAAAACAACCAACCTACTAGGAATTATCTATAAAGCTGCATACATTGACCAATGTCACCTCTCAATCTGTTTATGATTTCAAAAGAGGTGTAATAAGTTTAGCAGTACCGGAGAAAGGATACACCATATTCACAGATTCTCTTAATAGCTGTTTTGAAATTAACAATATATATATATATATATATATATATATATTTATATATATTTATATATATATATATATATATATATATATTTATATATATACATATATATAAATATATGTATATATATTCATATATATATATATACAGTACATACATACACACACACACACACATATATATATATATATATATATATATATATATATATATATATATATATAATATCTTTCCTTTTATGTACACTCTTATCACGATAATTTAGTAATTAGAAGGGTTGGATTGTTGACAGAAATTTCTGGAATTCCTGTCTTTATTCATAAATTGTTGCAAATGAAATGACATTTGTTGAAATTCACATTAGCCTCACGAATATAAATGACATAAATGAGAAGATTAGTTAGTAGGGCTTGAAACGCTTCCTTGAATGACGCCAAGTGCTTTCCTATAAAATAATGTGATAATAGCATATGGATATGATCCCCAGATATCAGATTTGATAATGGAAAAGGGGTTGTTTCATACTGTATGAAATTTGCACCGTCCAATGTCTTCAAGTGAGGAAGCAACAACATCCGGTTCATATCTTTATGGAAAATCAATTTAGTACCGCAAAGAATTCCCTTCATTAAGGAGCAATCGCCAAATCTGACCCCTCATGATCAGTAATTAACCCACTTCCACCAAGTCTGAAAATAACACCGAGAATCAATGAAAAATCAGTGGTGTTACAACTTATATTCTCCAATACACATTCAACTCCTTTTTAAGAAGTCAAGAATTACACTATCAAATAAAATGTTTAATTCTCAAGATAAAACAGCGTTTACTGAAAATAATAATGAAAATATAGAATTGGATATGTTACTATGGTCTTAAAAAAATGAAAGTTAATTTTTAATTTATCAAACCATGTATTATATAACCTCGTTTTGCGGAAATAGTAGACTTTCATTGAATATAGTTAGTGATTTTATATAAATATTTAATATATAGTGTATATACATACATACATACATACATACATACACACACACACACACATATATATATATATATATATATATATATATATATATATATATATATATATATATATGCAAACATATATCATCATCACCATCAACATCATCATCATCATCATCATCTCCTCCTACGCCTATTGACGCTAAGGGTCTCGGTTAGATTTTGCCTGTCGCGCCCATCTTGAGCTTTTAAATTAATACTCCTCTATTCATCATCTACTTCCCACTTCATAGTCCTCATCCATGTAAGCCTGGGTCTTCCAACTCTTCTAGTACCTTGTGGAGCTCAGTTGAAAGTTTGGTGAAGTAATCTCTTTTGGGGGAGTGCGAAAAACATGCCCAAACAATCTCCATCTACCCCACACCCTGATCTCATCCACATATGGCACTCGGGTAACCTCTCTTATGGTTTCATTTATTCATATATATATATATATATATATATATATATATATATATATATATATATATATATATATATATATATATATATATATATTGCACACATTTTCGACTAGGCAACCGGCCTCACTCAGATACAAATCTCGTTTACCTTACTATGGTGCAGCGATTATTTCCGCTAAACAAGTATTGGGTGATGTGAACTTAGGGATAATATCGCGTCATCCGATCACCAGAGGGTTAAGATGAGAATCAGCAGCTGAAGGTCAGACAGAAGAATAATACTCGAAACAAGGCAGATTGAAAAACTTAAAAACATTTCTTCACAATAGATTTCTCACAGAAAATCTTTATAAATTTTCTCAATAGGTATTTTTTGGGGGGTAATAGAAGAAGACACAGGTGTTTCTCAAAAGTAAATCTGACCTACTTACAATCATACATTGAGTTTTGTTAGGGTTCAACTTCATGCCCCATAATTTGCACCATGAACCAATTTTAGCCAATTCTCTATGAAGCGATTCAGCAACCCCAGATATACATTCAGGAGATAAAATTGACTCAAAGAGAAGCACCTTCTACATATACAACAAGCTTGTTTTCTATCCCAAACCACATATCATGTGTATATAGTATGAAAAATAATGGGCCGAACAGTACCTTCAAGTATACCATATATCACAACCCTATATTTACTATGGGACCCATCAACAACAACTCTTTACGATCTATTACTTTAAAAAAAAAAAGAAAAAAAATTATGATGCTAAGGAAAGAACCACCTACTCTCAACTGTCTCAGTTTGAAATAAGGGTCTCATAACTAACAGGGTCAAGGGCAGTACTAAATTCAAGGCCAATCATACGAAATTCCCGACCACAATCAAGTGATTTCTGCATCGCAAAAGCAACATTCCAAACTAGGAAACAGTTTATTACCTTCAGCAAATCTTTTTAGACGTTTTGCCAAAAGATGCTCTAGTGTTTTAATCTAATGAAACCGAAAAGCTAAACTAGTCAGCTTAGCCTTAGAAAAACAGGACAGCGAGTGACAGAGCCATCTAGTTTAAGTAAAGGAGGAAATGTCAGGTCTACACAAAAGATGCAGATTTAAGGGTAGCCCACCACTGTAATTTTAGGTTGTACCAAAAAGGGTACATATATAGATGTTCATATATATATCTATATATATATATATATATATATATATATATATATATAGATATATATATAAATATATATATATGTGTGTGTGTATATACATACATACACACACACATATATATATATATATATATATATATATATATATATATATATATATATACAATAGTTATAGCTGAATAAAAAATACGTTAGCCGAAATGGTAACTTATACTTTTTTTTGAAAGTGTGTTTGGGTAGTCAACGATTAACACGACATTGAAAAAAAGTTTATAAGATCACTTCTTAAAATAAAAATATGTTACAATATAAGGGCATTTCACTCTCAACTTATAACTCAGCCATGAGAGAGAGAGAGAGAGAGAGAGAGAGAGAGAGAGAGAGAGAGAGAGAGAGAGAGAGAGAGAGAGAGAGAGAGAGAGAATCTTGAAAGTTTTACATATTTGGTACCACTCCAACCGCATCTCGTAATCACATTCCTTTGTCGGGCTGGCTGTTCATTGCACTGATGTTCACACCAGGGTTGTTATTTGTTTCACACATTACCATCAAGTACTTCCGGGCCCAGTAAAGTATAGGAGATTGGCTTAATCTATACCAACCGCGATCCATTTGTCGTTATTCAGTATAGTAGACACATAAGCTATCCAGCTTTCCTTTAGTTGAAAAGTCACTTCTATCAAAATACACATAAAAAGTGGTTAAATCTGAATAGGAAATAATATTAGGTGATAACTTATGTCACATATATATATATATATATATATATATATATATATATATATATATATATATATAATATATATACATATATGTATATATATACACATATATATAATATATATATATATATATGTATATATATACACCCACACACACACACACACACACACATATATATATATATATATATATATATATATATATATATATCTATATATACACACATACATATATATTAATATATACACAACACACACACACACTATATATATATATATATATATATATATATATATATATATATATATATATATATATTATATATATATATATACGGAAATATAATAAATAATTCTGTGAAAACAGCAACAATAATTCCCACATATCAGTGAATTAGTTCTACGAACAGCTGTTTTGTATTTAACCCTTCGTCAAAATCTACCAAAAGAAAATAAAGATAACGTTCATTTCTTTCTTACTTAAGTTCCTTTCTCGTGAATATCACTAATTCACGGAAATAATTCCAAATGAATCTTAGGAAACCCTAATTACAGGAACTAAAGGGGAATCCTTTAGATTTCGGCACTACTTTGCAATGGGGGTTTAGTGAAATTTTTTGTCGTTGTCAGTGATTTAGCTGGAAACTCTCTAAGTGATTTGGGTGAGAGCACTATCTCAAATTCAGGTAGAGAAGTCATGCAAAATACAAAATGAAAGAATTAGAATGTCCAGTGTCGGCACGGTAGGAATTTGAAATTGTGCGTTGGCATCGTTGGTTTCGGAAATTTCTTTTAAAATCTCTTTAAATCATTTCTAACTGAGGTAGTTAGAACAATCAGTTTTTAAAGTCATAGATTAAGGTAAGCAGTTGTTGTATTTGGAGGAAACAGGTACTTAGAATGAAATAAAATTAAGAAAATTATTTATAAGGTCGAGCTAAACACTTAGTTCTAATTTTATAAAATCAGTGAACTTATACTGATGAAACTAATGAACCACTAATATCAAAAATAATTCACTAACTAAATTGGCTAGTTGAGTGTATAAAAAGATTTCATAGGAACCTGTTAAAGTGGGATTGGTCACACGTGCCAAAACAAAGCGTTCTATAACTTCCAGTCAAAATCTCATTTCATGAGAAATAATGTACTGGGAGTGCTTTTACAAAAGTATTCAACTTGGCTAAACCTTTTTCAAAGCAATAAACATTTTTATAATTCCTCCAAACTAAAGCAGGAAGGGTCTCCTTCCACTTTAGGTCCAAATAAAACGACACGGACTCCGTCTACTATTGTAAGTCCTTTTACTTTACACCATAACGGCCATCCATTCTTTTCTATTTAAACTTCGGGCCACTTCTATTGATGTATTGAGCATTAATTTGCATCCAAGTTCCCTAGTAGAGCATGGCCAACAGTTCATATTTCCTCAATGGATGCCAGCACTGTCTAGACTCTAGATGGACTGATTCATTTATTTTTCCACCTCTCAATTTTCGAGTTGTGGTATAATTTACATATTTCATATAACCTCTCTTTGATGGGAGTTGGCATTATTTTCATCTTTCAAAGACACTTCCCGCACACAAAATAAGTTTTTTTGGTATATAATCTGCTTTCTTTTTTATCTTATTTCTTTTTCTGTGCATAGCATGGATGTGACTGACTTTTAATAGCGTGACTGAATGCAAATATCAAAACTAATGATAGCAGAAAGCCTAGCAAATTATTTTGTTTTACCAATACATCTCTATGAATGGATGGTTTATTTCGTATTACGCAGTCCACTCACGACCGTTTGGCTACTTTAAATACTCTTCATATTACCGAATCTAGTGTGCATCCTGGGATGTAATCGATACATTCGTGTTCCCTCGGTTATATAATCGGTGCAGTAACTGTTCATTTGTTTCTCATTTTACGAAGTCAGGTTTCCGGTGTTCATCAAGATTCAAACAAATCACAGTACTGTTAGAGATCATATACTTATGGCCGAATCTTCACTCATTATCACAGTTCCCCAAGAACTGACACATGCACATATGCTGAATACACGGTGAACCGCTGCATCAAGGAAGTATATTGGTAGACAGGCATTGCCACAGGTAAGGTTGTATCAAGCCTTGCAAGAGAATGGAACAATTCGCTTCCTTGAATATCCCGATTCAGTAGTAATGAATTGTACCAACCGTGTGTCACACAATTGTACATAATATGATAATTCCTTTTGTATATATTATGCTTGTATCTTCACTCTTCCCTCGCACTAAAACGAACATGAAAATTCATGTCTGCTGTTTTCCTCTGTAACATTGTCATTTCCTCGAACATGTATTTTCCTGTTGCCTGAGGTTTTGTATATAAAGGAGAGTGTTCTTTAATATAGTACTCAGCTGATTGCATCCTGCCTTTGAGTTCACAACCCTCTCTCGGCCCGTCACAGAATAATCCAAAACAGAACATCTTGCGTTTTTGTTTTCCAATGGGACAAAAAAGCAAAGTAATGTAACTATAAGTACAGGAGTAAATACGTTTCAGAGATCTCTCAACATATGGTAGATTATTATAAATATTAAAATGTTGTTTTTTAGAATAAAAATTCCATATCCCTTAATAATTTTCGTAAACTTAATATCACTTGCATCATTTTATAACCCTCTCAAAAAAGGAAGGACACGGACGAAGCAAAAAGACGTTGTCTCATTCTACTTACAGGAAAACAAATTAGCAGACAAAATTAAATCTATACAGCTAAGAGAGTAACTGACAGTCCCATAAACATATGAGAGAGAGAGAGAGAGAGAGAGAGAGAGAGAGAGAGAGAGAGAGAGAGAGAGAGAGAGAGAGAGAGAGAGCTTCTTTTCTGTAAAAGGCATCCGACACGTCCTCGTTACTGACCCCCAAATTTACTGATAAAATCAAAGAATTAGACAAACGTTCTCTACCTTCGTACTGAGTTTGACTTAAAATATATCATTTCAATCACACTATGATGGGAAGAAAATAACTACAGGTAAACGTAGCGACAGGCGCAGGAATAAAAGTCGATAACCATGAAAAAAAGATTAAAATTCTCCAAGCGAGGAAACTACCAACACAGTATTTACAAATAAGGAGGCCATCAAAAGAGAAATTTTCATCACTTTCTGGAAAAA
Organism: Palaemon carinicauda; assembly: GCF_036898095.1. Taxonomy (NCBI): domain Eukaryota; kingdom Metazoa; phylum Arthropoda; class Malacostraca; order Decapoda; family Palaemonidae; genus Palaemon; species Palaemon carinicauda. The sequence goes on along the minus strand of NC_090728.1, from coordinate 29,564,319 downwards.
AAGAAATAGGAAGGAGAAACATCCCGACACATTCCTACAAAAGCCATGCAGAAGAATAAATCTTTCTGAAGGAATGTGAGATAAAAGATAAAAAAAGAAGATAATAAAATATTTTGAAACAAAATCAAAAGGTGAACATGGTGACGCACGTGCCTCCGGGTATGGCAAAATAATTTACAAATTAACAATAATGTCGGCTAATATGACCACAAATTCATCTTATCAATTCTATCTTATTTTCTAAGAATGATAACTAAATATTTAG
>NC_090728.1:29551554-29561554 GCF_036898095.1 Palaemon carinicauda | reverse complement strand
ACAATTACAAAAGATTAAAAAACAACTTTATAATCATATACATAAATAAAAGGATATAAAAAGGCAAGAAGAATTGAACTTTAGACTTCATAAAATAATTACATAAACCAAACAGAAAGTGTAAATCTATCCATAAAATTAGTGGATTGGATTTATGAATTCGAGATAAATGACCCGGCACTGGGGTCCATGAGGCCATTCAGCCCCTAAGTGGATCTAAGCTATAACCTTAGAGTCACAACATGAGGCCAAAGTTAGAAGAGGTGGGTCAACAAGATGGAAGACAGGAAGCAAGAATGAAAGTAGAAGTATACTGCAAGTGCAGCTGTAGGGCCTGAACTCTGTAATTCTTTCAAGTCAGTCAAATTATCTGAAAGAAATATTCAATTTTATCTCCAGATCGAGATGAGAGAGAGAGAGAGAGAGAGAGAGAGAGAGAGAGAGAGAGAGAGAGAGAGAGAGATTCTGTTTTAGATCTAAAGGAAAAAAAAAATTCTTTCAAGTCAGTCAAATTATCTGAAAGAAACATTCAAAATTATGCCTATAGTATACTACGTGAGGTGCACTGACGGCACTATTTCCTTATCAACATAATAAAGAAGGAAAAAATTACCTCATAAGATAATATTTATGCCATAAAGATGTAAAAAATCTGTTAAACCACCAAATGTTTTAATACAAGTACAGCAAGCAATACACAAATAAACAAAAAAGAATATCTACTCTAACTTTTCTTCTAAGCAGAGCACGCAGTAACTGCCATCCGTATCTTATAAAATTAAACCACAAAATCCGTTAAATATCATAAGCTAATTTTAACTCTATTTTCATTACGTTAATATATTGTAAATTTTTACACCAATGTCAACCTTATTGATAAAAGCCGTTGAACGTACACGTGCATTTACTACATAAAAATAAAACACAATTTTATATAAATATCTATCAAAGGTATAAAATACTCAATCAAAATTCCAATCACCATTATTCTATTACATTATAATACGTCCATGTTTATTAAGATGAATAACATCTACAAAGATTTAACAAATAAAAAATAACATTAATATTCTTTAAATGAATACCAACCACCATATTATAGCCAATATTATAAATGAGTAGGATATCAGATTGGTTACCTTTACACTTTCTACTGGTAACCACCATAATTTAACCAGTTGCAAGGTTGTAGTTATCTTGACATAATCATACAGTTACTACAGATCAAGTAAGTTTTAAAACAATGGTATTCCTTTTTATTTCCACTTTCATAAGAAAATCAAAATAAATAAATCTAATTTTACTACTCGGCTAACCTACAAATAGAATTTATGAACACTCGAATGCTATTAAAACAGGACTGATATAATAGGGTAAGGCAATTTTGGACAGAGGCAATTTTGGACAAGTAAGGCAAATATTGGACAGATACAATATCTCTAAAACTATTTATAATTTTCGAAAACTATAAAGCTATTAGAAATTGCCCAACCTTCTACTTTATAAATATTAGTATGTCTGGTTTTTAAAAAGTATTAAGTACCTTTACATAAATTGTTGAATATGGGTGTCCAATAATTGCCTCACCTTCATTTTAAGGTTTCTCAGAAATAATACATGAAATTATTTTTCTAAAAACAAATTAGTGGATGATGTTAAAGGAAGGTTTCAAATAAAAAATTAATGAAAAAATATGGAATATCTAGTGTCCAATCTTGCCTCGCCTTGGAAAAATGGTAAGGCAATTTTGGACATTTATTTAAAAAAATATAACTGACTGCGGGAATTTTGTTACAGCTACAGGATGAACTGGAGGCTATTCGGAACACCTTCATCTACAGATAGTTTGGATAGGTGCTGCCCAAGTTGGCAAGCTTTGAAGATCATAATGTAAGCGCCTTGAAGGATAATTTGCTTGCGGTTTAGCGACGATGTCCTATAATTGGATTGCATTGGTGCAAAGCGGCGAGCGACGTGTGTTTCTTCAAATTTCGGCATTAAAGATAGAACATATCAGGACAGCATTGGTAAATATATTGTATTGCTCTTCGTTGACTTTAGTATGATGGCGTATAGAGTATGCCGAGAAATCAATGGCATCCATGTCTTTACCCATCGCCCTTATAGTTAAAGACATGAAAGCCACCGATTTCTCCGAGGAATCTGACGAACCAAGGACAAACAGCACTGAAATGTCTCTTGAAATCTCGGAGACTGGTGAACTCAGCAAATGAGATCTTGAAAAACTATAAAAGACAGAAGAGAATAGAGAAGGAAAGCCTTTATATGAAGAACTATAAAAAATAGCCTTTAATTATAGAGGTAAGTCACCTAAAAAACTGAGGTCAAATAGCCTCTACTATTAGCAATTAGTCACCTTAAAACAGAGGTCTCAAAGAGCCTCTAGTGCTAAAAATAAAGCACCCAAAATTAAAGGTAAAAGAGCTTTTAATGTTAGAGGTAAGGGGATTAAAATAAAGGTCAAAGAAACTAATGCTAGAGTATAGCACATCAAAATAGAGGTCAAAGAACCTCTAATGCTAAAAGTAAGGGGCCTCAAAATAGAGGTCAAAGACCCTCTAATGATAAAAGTAAGGAGCCTCAAAACAGAGGTCAAAGAACCTCTAATACTAAAAGTAAGGAGCCTCAAAACAGAGGTCAAAGACCCTCTAATGCTAAACGTAAGAAGCCTCAAAATACAAGTCAAAGAGCCTCTAATGCTCAAAGTAAGGAGCCTCAAAATAGAGGTCAAAGAGCCTCTAATGCTAAACGTAAGGAGCCTCAAAATAGAGGTCAAAGATCCTCTAATGCTAAAAGTAAGGAGCCTCAAAATAGAGGTCAAAGAGCCTCTAATGCTAAACGTAAGAAGCCTCAAAATAGAGGTCAAATAGCCTTTAATGCTTAAAGTATGGAGCCTAAAAATAGAGGTCAAAGACCCTCTAATGCTAAACATAAGAACCCTCAAAATAGAGGTCAAAGACCCTTTAATGCTAAACATAAGAAGCCTCAAAATAGAGGTCAAAGATCCTCTAATGCTAAACATAAGAAGCCTCAAAATAGAGGTCAAAGACCCTCTAATGCTAAATATAAGAAGCCTCAAAATAGAGGTCAAAGACCCTATAATGCTAAAAGTAAGGAGCCTCAAAATAAAGATCAAAGAGCCTGTAATGCTAAAAGTAAGGAGCCTCAAAATAGAGGTCAAAGACCCTCTAATGCTAAACACAAGAAGCCTCAAGACAGAGGTCAAAGACCCTCTAATGCTAAACATAAGAAGCCTCAAAATAGAGGTCAAACACCCTCTAATGCTAAAAGTAAGGAGCCTCAAAATAGAGGTCAAAGACCCTCTAATGCTAAAAGTAAGGAGCCTCAAAATAGAGGTCAAAGACCCTCTAATGCTAAAAGTAAGGAGCCTCAAAATAGAGGTTAAAGAGCCTCTAAAACTTGAAGTAAGGAGCCTCAAAATAGGTCAAAGAGCCTCTCATGTTGAATGTAAGGAGCCTCAAAACCGAGGTCAAAGAGCATCTAATGCTAAAAGTAAAGAGCCTCAAAATAGAGGTCAAACAGACTTTAATGCTAGAAGTGAGCAGCCTCAAAATAGAGGTCAAAGACCCTCTAATGCTAAACATAAGAACCCTCAAAATAGAGGTCAAAGATCCTCTAATGCTAAACATAAGAAGCCTCAAAATAGAGGTCAAAGATCCTCTAATGCTAAACATAAGAAGCCTCAAAATAGAGGTCAAAGACCCTCTAACGCCAAACATAAGAAGCCTCAAAATAGAGGTCAAAGACCCTATAATGCTAAAAGTAAGGAGCCTCAAAATAAAGATCAAAGAGCCTCTAATGCTAAAAGTAAGGAGCCTCAAAATAGAGGTCAAAGACCCTCTAATGCTAAACACAAGAAGCCTCAAGACAGAGGTCAAAGACCCTCTAATGCTAAACATAAGAAGCCTCAAAATAGAGGTCAAACACCCTCTAATGCTAAAAGTAAGGAGCCTCAAAATAGAGGTCAAAGACCCTCTAATGCTAAAAGTAAGGAGCCTCAAAATAGAGGTCAAAGACACTCTAATGCTAAAAGTAAGGAGCCTCAAAATAGAGGTTAAAGAGCCTCTAAAGCTTAAAGTAAGGAGCCTCAAAATAGGTCAAAGATCTTTGCCTCTCATGTTGAATGTAAGGAGCCTCAAAATAGGTCAAAGATCTTTGCCTCTCATGTTGAATGTAAGGAGCCTCAAAACCGAGGTCAAAGAGCATCTAATGCTAAAAGTAAAGAGCCTCAAAATAGAGGTCAAAGAGACTTTAATGCTAGAAGTGAGCAGCCTCAAAATAGAGGTCAAAGACCCTCTAATGCTAAAAGTAAAGAGCCTCAAAATAGACTTCAAATGCCCTCTAATGCTAACTCTAAGGAGCCTCAAAATAGAGGTCAAAGTCCCTCTAATGCTAAAAGTAAGGAACATCAAATCAGAGGTCAAAGACCATCTAATGCTAAAAGTAAGGACTCAAATTAGAGGTCAAAGACCCTCTAAAGCTAAAAGGAGTCTCAAAATAGAGGTCAAAGAGCCTCTAATGCTAAAAGTAAGGACCATTAAAATAAGAGGTCAAAGAGCCTCTAATGATAAAAGTGAGCAGTCTCAAAATAGAGGTCAAAGATCCTCTAATGCTAAACGTAAGGAGCCTCAAAATAGAGGTCAAAGACTCTCTAATACTAAATGTAAGGAGCCTTAAAATGGAGATCAAAGACCCTCTAATGCTAAAAGTAAGGAGCCTCAAAATAGAGGTCAAAGAGACTCTAATGCTAAAATAGAGCAGTCTCAAAATAGAGGTCAAAGAGCCTCTAATGCTAAACGTGAGGAGCCTCAAAATAGAGGTCAAAGACCCTCTAATGCTAAAAGTTAGGAGCCTCAAAATAGAGGTCAAAGACCCTCTAATGCGCAAAGTAAGGAGCCTCAAAATAGAGGTCAAAGAGCCTCTAATGCTAAAAGTAATGAGCCTCAAAATAGAGGTTAAAGACCCTCTAATGCTAAAAGTAAGGAGCCTCAAAATAGAGGTCCAAGAGACTCTAATGCTAAAAGTTAGCAGTCTCAAAATAGAGGTCAAAGAGCCTCTAATGCTAAACGTAAGGAGCCTCAAAATAGAGGCAAAAAAAACCTCTAATGCTCAAAGTAAGGAGCCTCAAAATAAGACGTCAAAGACCCTCTAATGCTAAAAGTAAGGAGCCTTAAAATTGAGGTCAAAGACCCTCTAATGCTAAAAGTAAGGAGCCTCAAAATAGAGGTTAAAGAGCCTCTAACGCTTAAAGTAAGGAGCCTCAAAATAGGTCAAAGAGCCTCTCATGTTAAATGTAAGGAGCCTCAAAACCGAGGCCAAAGAGCGTCTAATGCTAAAAGTAAAGAGCCTCAAAATATAGGTCAAAGACCCTCTAATGCTAAAAGTAAGGAGCCTCAAAATAGAGGTCAAAGACCCTCTAATGCTAAAAGGAGCCTCAAAATAGACGTCAAATGCCCTCTAATGCTAAATCTATGGAGCCTCAAAATAGAGGTCAAAGACCCTCTATTGCTAAAAGCAATGAGCCTCAAAATAGAGGTCAAAGACCCTCTAATGCTAAAAGTAAGGAGCCTCAAAATAGAGGTCCAAGAGACTCTAATGCTAAAAGTTAGCAGTCTCAAAATAGAGGTCAAAGAGCCTCTAATGCTAAACGTAAGGAACCTCAAAATAGAAGTAAAAAAAAAACCTCTACTGCTCAAAGTAAGGAGCCTCAAAATAAGAGGTCAAAGACCCTCTAATGCTAGAAGTAAGGAGCCTCAAAATATAGGTCAAAAAGCATCTAATGCTAGAGTTAAAGCAGTTCAAATTAGAGATCAAAGATCATATAATGCTAAGATCATAGTACCTCAAAATAGAGGTCATAGAGCCCTTAATACTAAAGGTATGGCACCTCAAAATAGAGCTTAAATATCCTCTAATGTTGGAAGTATGGCACCTCAAAATAAAAGGTCAAAGAGCCTCTAATGCTAGAGGTAAGGTACCTCAAAATAGAGGCCAAATAGTCTGGCCTATACATTGTATATTCACACTACGCATGGGTTTCCTGCGCGCCAACTCTTTTCTGCGCCTTCACCAAAAACTGTGCTTCAGCAGAAACTGAGCACCAGCAGCATCCTGTGCGCCAACGCTCCAGTACTCTCCTTCGCACTCGCGCTAGAGGCAAAGAGAACGAAAACTTTTTGAAAGGTTAAAATTGCCCCGTTCCCCTCCCCGCAAACGCATGACTGCATGTCCGCCGGGCAAAAAGGGAAGAGCCTTCACAGAAGGGTTCAAGATCCCGAAGATTCCATCTTCTAAGGCGAATCAAATGATTCCCCTGAAGAAAGGGAAGATGAATACTGTGAAGAACTGCAGAGTATAATAGGTGAGAACCTAGAGAGATATGAAAATTGTGATTAATGACTTCAATGCCAAAGTTGGAAGGAATAATCAAGGGATAGAAAATGTGATAGGTGTTGAGGTTCTTGGCGAAGTTGCAAATGAAAATGGGGCACGTTTTAAGTTATTGTTCAACAAACAATCTTGTTACTGGAGGTACTCTTTTCCAGCACAAGGAGATCCACAAATATACAAGGACTTCACCATGTGGCAATTACAAATATCAAATAGATCACATAGCCATTGATAAAGAGAGGAGGACTCTGGGAAATGTAACACGCTATAGAGGTGCAGTTATTGGTAGTGATCACCAGCTCCCCATTGCCACACAAATATTAAAACTAAAAGAACCCAACAGAAATGTAGATAGAATACCTAAGTTTGATACAACTAAGCTTCTAGAGGATGAGCACAGAAAACTTTGTAACTGAATGTAGGAATCGACTTACAGTCTTAAGAGACTTTAAGAGACAAAGTTTTGGGACATGCAGTTACAAGGAAAAAACCATGGATATCAAATGATACTTGGGATACTATAAAAAGAAGACAAAGACAGAAACTGATTTCTTAAAGTTTTCGAGGAAGTAATGAAAATTACAAGGCAGCGCATGCCAAGTATCTCAGTATTGATAGTGAGATCAAAAAAAAAATATCAGGAATGATTGGAGAGAATACTTAGACAGGAAAGCAGATGAGGCTGACGAAGCTATGAATTCAGGGAGTGGCTTTGTTGTAGGAATTGCTCTTGGAATTATTAATGGAATCTCTACGGGAAAGAAGGTGCATATACCCATTAAAAAGAAAGATGGATCTGTTATAACAAAAGAACATGAAGAAAAGTAACGTTGGATTGAACACTTTAGTGAGGTCATGAATAGGAAATACGAAGGGAATAATTTGGTCGATATACCTGAAACTGATGAAGACCTTGATGTGCCCATGAGTGATTTAGGTGTGTTTGAAGTCGAAGCTATTCTTAAAAAAAAAAAACTCAAAAGATGGAAACCCCCTGGATACGAAGGAATAACTGCTGAGATGATATTGCCTGAAAATGAAGTGACTCCCAGATTACCTACAAGATTATTTTGTAGAATGTGGCGTGAAGAGGCAAAGCCTTATGTATGGGAGCTAAGAGTGCTGGTGAAAATGACAAAAAGAGATCTGACTGATTGCAATCATTACACACGCATCACACTTACGTCAGCTGTCATAAAAATATATAGAATGCTCATTCTAAAGAGACTAGAGAGAAAGATTGATGAAAAGTTGAGAGATGAACAAGCAGGATTTAGAAAAGGTAGAAGTTGTACTGACCAAATTTTCATTTAAGAAATGTGGTACAGCAATATGTAGAATATAGAATTCCACTTTTGATGGTATATGTGGGCTATGAAAAAGCTATTGATTACGTGCTCTGGCAAATTTTGTGAAGAGTCCTGCGACATTATGGAGTTCCTCTCAAATATGTAAATTTAATTGTCTGTTCATAAGTATAGCAAATGCAAAGTTAATGTTAGTGGCGTCTTATCAAACGAATTTCCAGTGAAAAGTGGAGTAGTCTAAGGGAATGTGTTGTTACCTATGTTGTTTATCCTCCTCATAGATTTTGTAATGCATAGATCGGTTGGGGATGGTGGAGAAGGATTGGACTGGATTGGTAACAGAAAATTAGGAGACCTAGAGTATGCTGATGACGCTGTCCTAATTAGCAGAACACCACAGGGCTTGGAAAGCTTGTTTACTAGAATGCATGAAAAATCACATGAGGTTGGGCTCGAGATAAATAGAAGAAAGACAGATGATGAGAACGGAATATACAAAGGAAGATGAAATATCTTTGGAAGGATAAAGGATTAATGAGGTAGAATTATTTAAATATTTAGGAACTATGATATCTAATATAGGAGCTTTAGAATTTGAGTATAATGAAAGATTGAAAAAAGCAAATCAGAGGAGGGCTAGGTTAAGTCAAATTTGGAAATCAGGTCGCCTAATATTACAAATAATAATCAGGCTATATATCAGTTTAGTGAGATCGGTGTTACTGTATGGTCGTGAATCTTGGTATATTAATGAAACTCATTTTGTAGATTTCAGAGAAAAGCCCTCAGAAGAATATTGGGTGTTAAATGACAGGACAGGATTAGAAATGAAACTAAGAGAGATTACTCGAGTGCCACATGTGGATGAGATCATGGTGAGGGGTAGATGGAGATGGTTTGGGGATGCTCTTTGTTCTCCCTAAGAGACATTAGTTCACCAAACTTTAAACTGGCCTCCACAAGGCACTAGAAGAGTTGGAAGACTCGGGACTATAAAGCATTAAGTAGGATATTGTGATTGGAGAAATATTGAATTAAAAGCTGAAGATAGAGACGACTAGCGAAATCTAATTGAGGCCCTTTGCGTCAATAGGCGTGGGAGGAGATGATGATGATGATATGTGGGCAGTGGCTTCAAGCATCTAGCTCAAGGCGAGTCACTTAGCCTCCTTCTTCCTCTAAAAACCCTTTTGTTGCTCTACCAATGCAAAATAATGGACGATCCTGAATGTCTTCCAAATTAATTTGAATTTCTTTTTTTATTTCTTTTATTTTAGGTATAAATGAATCATTATCATTTTCTATCGGGACTATCCTAGCAGTTCAATTATCACTATTTATTACCCTGGTCAATTTAGATTTTTTTGTATTTACGTAAGTGTTTGCAGACATTTTTCTTAAAGAATCGAGAGATATTTGGTTGCTTTGTATTTCCATGATGTGTCATGTTTCTATCTCTCTTTGTGTTTTTCATTTTATTTTTCTTCATTTCATCTTTTTTTCTTAAATCTTCGATTGTATCCCTTTCTTTTGTAGGTAAAAATATCTCTTTGATGGCTCGTTCAAAGTATGAGGTAACAATGATAAGAAAAAAATGGATAGGTACCACCTAGGACGAATATTGCTCATGGGATCAGCTTTGCCCCTCCTTGATGTATCTATCATGCTGTTCACTCTAATGTTGCTCCATTTAACACCATATCAAAAAGGCAACATGACTGTTATCAACAAGGAAATTAGCAGGAACAGTGGAAATATATTCTATTTCAATTCCTGAAATTTTCATTTGGATATGTGAATCATTATAGGAACAATGTATATAGTAGAGTTTTTTTTTTTTTAGATATTTCTAGCATTTGGGTTGACACCCCTCTCGAGGATGTTACCATGTTTTGGTCAATCTTTTTGAAGGTTTCACCCCCTGAGTTTCAACAGCTTTAAGAGTGTCCCCAGTACTAAATAACTTTTTGAAAATCATATCATAACCATCGAGCTAGAAAGAAACATTTTTTTAATGTAAATCTCAGGGTGTCACTCACTTTTAGGGTGTCACCTTGGGCAGACACCCCTTTTACTGCTCCCCTTATGTCTTTTTTTGAATTTTTATGATTACATATATGCATATTTATACATAAAAGTATATTTGTGTGCTCGAATACAAAGTTTGATTTACATATTCGTAGAGTAAGGCAAAATTGGACAGTTTTCAAAACCATGGTCAGGCAAAATTGGATAGGCAAACTTCTCATTTTTTTCTTAGC
>NC_090728.1:29544054-29546554 GCF_036898095.1 Palaemon carinicauda | reverse complement strand
TCATCCATAATTCTTATTTGTTGTCTCTGTGCATTTTCACTGAACATCTATCTTAATTTTTAACATATGCATTTTCAGTGCTATATTTCTGCTTTCTCTATAAAGTCTATCATCTTTTGTAATTCCTCCCATAATTCACTAAACACAACTATGTCATCTGCAAATCTTAAGTTCTGAGTTCCCCATTAATATTAATTCCTAAATTTTCACAATCTAAATTCTTAAAAACTTCTAGACATGCTGTGCATAATTTCGGAGATGGGGTTTCCTTGTCTAACTCCTTTCCTCACTATCTTTATGTAGTTTTAGGATTACTGTACTTTCTGTAAAGATATATTCAAATGTTCTAACTTAAGATTCTTCTATTCTTTGTTTTAAAGGGCGTTCATTACTGCTGATGTTTTGACAGAGTCAAAAGCTTTCTCATAATCTATAAAGGTCATACATCGTGGTATGTCACACTCTGTTGATTTTTCCATCAGCTGGTGAATTACATTGATATGGTTAGTTTTTGAATACCCATTTCTAAAGCCTGCTTGTTTTCTTGGTTCTTCTATTCGGCCTAATATGATCTTTGTAAATATCTTATATATTACGGAGAGTAAAGTCATTGGGTGGTATTGTTTTAGGTCTTTTGTGTCTCCGTTTTTGTGAATTAGTATAATGATAAAGTTGTTCCAAGCTGTTGGCATAGATCATTCTTACAGACTTTGGTGAAGAGTTCAGCCAGTTTTACTACTGGAAAATCTCCATCCATTATTGAATCAATTGTTAGCCATCTTCTCCGAGTGCTTTGCCTCTTTCATGCCTTTTAATGCTTTCTTTACTTCTCATACTGTTACGTTTGGTACCGGCTCAGGTGTTTCATTATTTCTATTGATGAAGTTATTTCTTTTATCATTATTGTATAGCATTGTACAGAAATCCTATGCAATTTATATCACTCCATCTGTATTGCGGATATTTCCATTTTCATCCTTTAAAGCAAACATCTGTTGGGGCCCTTTTCAAAGTCTTTTCATCAATTTGATGCTTCCTTTCTTTATTGTTTCCTCAATTTTGGTCAGATTGTGTTTACTGTTTTGTATAGTTCTGCTAACTTTATTTCATCTCTCTTGGATTTTACCCACATTCCCAATCTTTTCTTTATTAGGTTTTTGGTCTTTTCTGATAGTTTTCCTTGATCTTGTTTAGGAACTCTTCCACCTATTTCTTGTGCCGATTCCAATACAAATTGTGTTAAATGATTTTTCATTTCTTCTTTACCTGCTTCCAATTCATCAATTAGCTGGGAGTACCTATTTTGTATTGCTAAACTTAACCCATCATACTTTACTCTTATTACAGGAGTGTCTACTTTCTTTCTTAAGATTAATTTTTCTCTCTCTTTTCTTAGATCTAATAAAATTTTGCTTCTCAGCCTTCTATGATCGTTTGACTTTCAACACTATCACATCTTTAACTAAATTGACTTTCTCTGAGAATAAAATCTATTTCATTTTTCATTTCTCCATTTAAGCTTCTCCATGTCCATTTTCTATGTTCATTTTTATAAAAGGTGTTCATGATTTTAAGATTGTTTCTATCAGCAAATTCTACTGGCATATTTCTGTCATTCCTTGTGCCTGGTCCAAATTTACCTATTGCTGATTCTCCTCTCTTCATTTGACCTACTTTAGCATTGATATCACCCAAAACAAATGTAAATTGAGTCTTACGTTTTTTTATAGCTATCTCCCGATCTTCATAAAAAGTTACTATTTCTTCCTCTCTATGGGATGTTGTTGGTGCACACGTTTGAATGATCTTCAGTTTATACTGCTTACTTAGTTTGACAATTAATCCTGCAATTCTATCACCAGTAGCATTAAACTCTTCAATGTTACTCAATCTTTTCATTAATAAGAAAACCCACTCCCTTTTCTTTGTTATTTTCATGTCCTCTGAAGCAAAATATATGGCCTTATATATATATATATATATATATATATATATATATAAAGTATATATACATATATATATACGTATATAAATATATATACATATATAAATATATATATAAATATAAATATATATATATATATATATATATATATATAAATATATATACTGTATATATATATATATATATATATATATATATATATAAATATATACACACACACATATATATATATATATATATATATATATATATATATATATATATACATATATATATATGTATACCACTGTTTTTCTCCAATAAACTAACGCTTAGCTCCCACCTGCCAACGAGCTCTTCCGTGGAAAAATGCAATAAAATAATGGGTGACAGTTTAATTGTCAGGTGTAGTCAGAGGAATTCCAATAAATGCTAATGAAGGCAACATACACAAACAGATGAAAAATCCGCTTCTTTTATCAGCTTTGTTAAATATTAACAAGCGTATTGGTATTTATAAGTTTAATTTGCTTATTTTAGATTTAGATTTTAGTTTTGAGAAATCGATATTTGCAA
>NC_090728.1:29529054-29539054 GCF_036898095.1 Palaemon carinicauda | reverse complement strand
TATATATATATATATATATATATATATATATATATATATATACACACACACATATGTGTGTATGTGTGTTTGAAGAGAGAAAGTTGGTGACACTTCATTTATAGCACAGTTTTTCTCAAATTTAACATCAGAAGAATACAAAATAGTGAAAAAAAAGTTAACAACAACAGAGGCTAAGTATCCCTCAACGTTAATGGCCACTTGAGTCTCTACTGACTCCGTAATATAATGGCACCCAACCAAACCTCATTCATGAGAAAAGGAAAAGTCTTTCTCTCAGCGATTTGTCAAAGCTGAGCCTTATTACCTACGCCAACGAAGTTGGAAGGAGTTTATGTTTTACCCATTGTTTGTTATGTTTGTTTGCTAATTGTTATACGAAGATATTCGAGCAGAAAAACATCCCGACCCTTAATTGAAATACTTTACAAACTTCGAAAAATCTAATTTCTATCTTGGTAAGCCCAACTTTACTCTTGTTTCACATATAGCTTATATACCAGCTGCTGATAAGCCTTTTACTTTATATAATTCTCTCTCTCTCTCTCTCTCTCTCTCTCTCTCTCTCTCTCTCTCTCTCTCTCTCTCTCTCTCTCTCTCTCTCTTCCATTTTTTTCCTTCCTCTTGTTCATTATGATGTGGTTATGATAGTGATCTTTCATATGCTGGTCACCTTCCTTGTTTTTATCTGCCTATCAAGAAGAATGGGGCCTTTTTCCTCCACTACAATGCAATAGCAACAGGGAACCATTCAAAGCGCATGCGCGCACTCACACACACACACAGCAGGGATCAACTCGAAGCTTGCCCAGTGCACGCACAGATACACACACACACGACCGGGTGATAAGGAAGAAAACGAAGAGGGGAAAAGTTGCTACAAAAACACGAGAATTTTTAAGCAGTAGCCAAGATGTACAGGGTTGAGGGATGGGGCTCCGAGCTTTCAAAAAGGAAGCCTTAAGGCTGTTGGTAGATGGGGGAAAAGACATTGGGAGTAAGGTGGGGGTATACCGTAGAATGAGCCCAGAGGGGGAAGGGAGATGGAACGCGAGGATTCAAATGATGGTCCTTTTCTTTTTCCTGTCTGATCTTCACTTTGAAGATAACTTCTTTCCAAAGAAACTTCTAATTAAAAGTCCCATCAAAGAGGAGATTTAGAATATTTTCTATATATCGTAAAAAGATTCCATATAAAGAACAGATTATTGATTTATTTCTTTCTAAAACAGATGCTCGCTCTACAAGTAAACTCCTAAAATAAGGAACTCTGTGCTTTACTCTGAGTTTCCTGGACTTTTCCCACAAGGTCTATTGTATCTTGGAAAAGGAAATTTATAAGTACTTACATTATCTCCAAGACATCATCCTAGATTCTGCCGACCATAAGTGTTACAACTTCCCCTCCTCCTATAATTAATAAATATGAATATATATATATATATATATATATATATATATATATATATATATATATATATATATATATATACACACATGTGGGGGTTTCATGCTTCACTATCATGGGTCTGATAACAGGAGGAATGGTATTAGTGTCATCATAAAGGAAGTATACACTAAAAGTCTGTTGCAAGTGAAAAGGGCATCAGATAGAAGGATGAGTGTGAAGTTGGAAATTGAGGGCATAAAAATGAATAACATTAGCGCATATGCCCCTCAAGCTGGTTGTGGGACTGAGGAGTAGAGAAGGAAGAGTTCTGGAAAGAGCTGGGTGAACTGATGGATGGTATCCCAAGAGAAGAAAGAATGATGATTGGGGGAGACAAATGACTTGATAGGTAGAGGAAATGTTGGTGAAGAAGAAGTAATGGGGGTGGGATATATGGCTTTTGAGAAAGAAGTTCTTAAGTACAGATGGTAGTATATGTTTCCAAATGAATGGATGTTGCCGTTTTCAATACTTGCAATAAGAAGAAAGATGAACGGAGGGTAATTTACAAGAGGGGTGGAAGCTGTTCAGAGATATATCATATTATGTGTAGGTGTAATCTAATAGTAGTTAGGGACTGTAAAACGGTGGTCGGGCATGTATGGGAAAGCAGCAAAAAATGCTGGTATGTACAATGACCTTATATGTAAAGAAAAGGAAGACTGTGAGAGCAGGACCATGGACCAGATGGTGGGTGATGATAAATTGAGAATGTAAAACCAACTTCAGAAAGGTAGTAAATTGAGCTCTGGTCAACATTGAAAATCTTCCTGATGCCTAGAAAATCTCAGTAAGAATAATCGAAGAGACTGGAAGTTGGGGGTTTGATATTTTATCATGGATGTCAAAGAATGACAAGGAAGCTTGGTGGTGGAACGAAAAGGTACAGGAATGTATAAAGAGAAATAGAATGGCAAAGCATAAATGGTTTAAGCAAAGAGATATTAAATGTAGTCGTAAATTTAACAGAAACAGCAAGAAGTTCAGATGGAAGTAAACAAAAGCAAGGGATAAGCATATGAGTTATATGATAGGTTGGATACAAAAGAGAACTATGAGGATTCGTACTGATTGGCCAAGTACAGAGATAAAATAGGGAAAGATATACATCATATAAGGATTATGAACAATGAAAATGCCAATGTTCTTAATCAGCAATTACTAATCGTGGTTCCGTGAACAGTCGTCAGGGGTTCCGTGAAAATTCCTATTTCATTTAATCAGTTTATTCATATATTATTCCCCTCTTAGTTAAACATCTGTGAGAAATTGAAGGTCTATACTTTTTATGATAACGTATTGTGCATGATTTTTTTTCTCAATTCTAACTACAGTAGGCATTACAAATAACGGTGAAATTGATTGCAATGGGATATCGAAGCAGTATGAGTTATGAAGCATAACTAGCATCGCACAGTTCAACTATATATATATATATATATATATATATATATATATATATATATACTGAGTCATCAGACGATTAAAAAATCATCCGCTGGACGCTGGAAACTTGTGAGATTTGTTGATTTTGAGTTTTCTAGAAACAAAAAATCATATATGCTCTTCTTTGGTACAGTTTCAAAAGATACACGTGTGAACACATGTGAGAAAATGCCTTGTGAAACTAGAAAGGTAATACTTGCCAAGCAAATACAGCATATTTCCCCCCAATCTCCCTCTCTATGCAATGCAACCATGGACTGAACCATAATAATCTTTTCCAGAAATGGATCCCAGATAGGTTCACACCACCACTCTATTCCTAACGGGAATTTTCGGAATTACACATTTTTTTGTCTAAAAATGGCCGAAACCCCCCCCCCCCCCCCCCCAAGAAATAATCAGTAAGTAGGGTATGCAAAAACTGTGAATAACGTATTGTGGGCGTATATTATAGGCATTTCCATGCCAAATTTCAGGTCATATCGTTTAAGTACCAGGGCATAGGAACCAAAAATGCAATTTTGAAAAAAAAAAAAAAAATAGCGGAAAACACTAAAATTAACCATTTTGAAGTGATGTATACGAAAAAACGTGACATACATCCTGTGGACATATATCCAAGGTACCCTCATACGAAGTTTTAGGTTATTTGGTGTAAATATGAGGGCACAGGAGGGGGAAATGTAAATTTGTGTATGCAGAAAATGTTGATGACTATATATTGGTATTTATTTGGTTATAATATCAGGGCACAGGACATCAAAATATACATTTTTGTCAAAAAAAAAAAAAAAAAAAAAATGCGATAAGTGGAAAATCTCCCACTAACACCAAATCCACATTATCCAGCCTGGTCTTCGAAACTGGCCAAACCCCAGACATGTCTGAGGCCTTTATCCTGCAGTGCTCTACAAATAGCTGAATTAGTTGTTGTTGTTGTTGTTGATGTTTCTATGTATGTACATATATGTATGTATGTATATATATATATATATATATATATATATACATATATATATATATATATATATATATATATATATATATATATATATATATAAGGCTATATGAGTGCAAACTCTATGCCCGTGACTTTCATATAATACAGAGAAATGAGAATGCAACTAATTTCTTTTCCTGATATCCTAAGAGTATGAGACTGCGATTTCCAATGGTTTCACATGGGAGGTGACTTTCCTTTCACCAAGGAGTCAAAATCCCTAAACTAGGCAAAAATTGCAATAACACCAAAAGTTCCATGGCCCTTGGGAGAGCCAAACTAGAAACTGAAGAATTTTTTATCATTTTCCGCATATGTAGCCAGACGTTTTGCCAACAGTGTTTCCAAACCATTATATATGATTATTATAAAAAAAAATCTTGGTAATATGCAGGGCAAGAGCTGCCACATTCACATTTACCTAGTAGAATAACGCCAAGTTTCCAGTAAGTGCAAAGAGAACCTTTTCTTGTAAACTTTCATAAAAATATCTGATAACTTGGGAGCTACAAAACTGGTTGTCTTTACACAAAGAGAAAAAAAATACCATTTGGGTCTATGCTTCAACTAAAAGCCTTCAGGAATACAGAATTTGACATACTAGTTTTTCCATGACGGCTTACTTGCAAACACATATATGTTAATACAAAAGTTTTCCATAGGGATGACATATTTCTCTAATAGTTTTTATTAACCTGACAGAAAGGAATTATTCAAAATTTACGATTGACTCTCAGCCTTATCAACAATTAAATCCAAATAAAGTAACAGGGAAATTTTTTCAAAATACAAAAGAAAACTTTTATGATTTATCTCTAGGGCGTTATTGGCTATATATACAGACAAAAGTTACACTAACTAAAGGTTTTAATCGCACAAAATTCACAGAAATTAGAATTTATGATAAATCTAAAATCTTTTTTCAACTAACAGCTATAAAATATTATATTCCCTTCTTCATAACCATATAATTAATCTTACAGTTGAAACAGAAGGTCCTCGTTACTATTAATTATAAGAAATATGGACGCAGTCGGAGTCAGCTCCGAGAAAACTTATTTTCATTAGGGAAATTTCCACTTAATAGATGGCGCTGTCACATAATACCCTCCATTCTCAAGAGTTTCGCATTCTGGGAAACTCTTTTAATGGTGTAAGGAAGAGACATAAAAGTCGTTATCAAGCTGCAAACGGTCAATGAGAGAATATTGCGCGCCATCCAAGCTAAGAACTAAAGACTCTTATGGTCCATATACCATATTTACTGATACTTAACAAACAATGAACATACAATAGTGTACCAGAGTTCGTTGATCTTGTCTTGGAATAATTGGCAGTTGTGAAGACGAAGACTAAAGTACCTAGTAAAATCATCATTCTTGCATAACTCTATAATGAAGATTTTCTCGAAAGCCTTATTACAGATTTTCCATCATTGATAATCAAAAACCGATAATAAAATGTTCAGGCTTATAATATAAATCATATAAAATGGTTATTCTAACTTTAATATTAATAGCATCATTAGACGATCTTCATATAAACCATCTTAGGTCTTCAACATATCTCTTCATTCGTGGCTACTATTCATTATGTTTGAAAAGATTTTCTTAATAGTAGAAGTTACTACTACTACTACTACTACTACTACTACTACTACTACTACTACTACTACTACTACTATTATTATTATTATTATTATTATTATTATCATAATCTATATCATTATTAGCTAAGCTACGGCCCTAGTTGGAAAAATAGGATGCTATGAGTCCGAGGTCTCCAAAAGGGAAAACAGTCAAGTGAGGAAAGGAAATAATGAAAATAAGAGAAGCAATGAAAAAAAACCTTAACTTCAGTAGCAAAGTTAAAATAGATCTGCCATATATAAACAACCTAAGAGCACTATGTAGATCGACTTCGTCTCAGTAAAATATTTTCCTATAACTTTAGATTATCGTTAATCAATTGATACATTTAAGCGATTCCTCGGTAACTAAAGCCTTTGGAACAACGAAAACCACCTTGTGAAAAAGTTGTGCAATATCCATTTATTGTGTAATAGACTTATAATACCTTCAAAAGTTAGCTCGATTAAAAAAATTAGGTCAAGTATTCTATTATTCTTACTTTCTGTTCAAGCATTCCGGTTATGGGTGCATTCATTTCCAAAAGCATTCCAGCAATAATGCCCAGATTCTGCAAATCTATCATACTTCGTGAGCTAAATTTTTTAGCATTGTGAAAACGATCCGTCGTGATTATGATGAAGTTATATGACAGAAAATTTCACTATATATATATATATATATATATATATATATATATATATATATATATATATATATATATATATATATATATAAAGGAGAGAGAGAGAGAGAGAGAGAGAGAGAGAGAGAGAGAGAGAGAGAGAGAGAGAGAGAGAGTCCCACAGTTTTATACCTAATTTTTCTATTTAAAGTCAAAGAACGTCCGATTCTGACTGATCCGACAAGACTGAGAGAGAGAAGTCGGGCGGAAAGGACCAGGCGACAAGGACGTAATTTCCATGGATTATCCTGGAATTTTACCCCTCCCCCCTCTTCCTTCAGACTGGAATTCATCATCTTGGAATTTCGGTTTTCATAGCAAACATATTTTGATTTCTAATTGCATGCAGAATCTCCCCTCTCTCTATTTCTAGCTGCAAGATCGTTTAGTATCTTGAGATATCTCGTTCGTAGTTTCTAGGAAGCCTTGAATTTCTCATAACAAGGGTTTGTACTCGCAAGCCAACCTTTCTATTTACCCGACAACATCGCCTCCCCTAAGGTTTGAATTACTCTTACACACACACACACACACATATATATATATATATATATATATATGTGTGTGTGTGTGTGTGTGTGTGTGTGTGTGTGTGTGTGTGTGTGTGTGTGTGTGTGTGTGGTGTGTGTGTGTATGTGTGTGTATCTGTATTTGCATTTTTTAATACAATCTTGTAATTGCTCGTTCGCCTCATGTATCAGAACTCATAGGCTATATATACTGTACATGCATACACCACCATACACACACACACACACATATATATATATATATATATATATATATATATATATATATCTGTATCTGTATATGCAATTTATAATACAATCTTCGAATTGCTCGTTCGGCTCAATGATCAGAACTCAGGCTATATATACTGTACATGCATACACCACCATACACATATACATACATACATACATACATACATACACACACACACACATATATATATATATATATATACATATATATATCACCAAGTTGGTGCTGGGCTGCTTGGGGTAAAAGAAGAAACATTGGCCAAAAAAAGATCCAGGTGTATTCACCATAATTCCACTTGACGACAATAACGAGGGAACAGAAGCTATAACTGGCCGAAACATTGACTCTGGGACCATCAGCTAGATTAAACGAGACCATTTTGTTCTTAGCCTTACATGAAATCTAAGAACACTAACATAATTTCATTAGTTTTGTTTTGTTGTACTAGAGAAATTCACGAAGTAAAAATATTCATAGAAATTGAAACAAATCGATCTCTAGGTTGAACCAGATTAGGATCACCTATATTTTCATCTAAAATCAATCTAATGAAACTTGAAGTAAAGATGTTCATTTTAGTAAGCCGGAATATTATTCATTTGACTCAAAATCTTTCAAAAACAGCCGATAATGGAGAAGCTTTCTGAATAAGGAGAAAATAACTCTTTTAAGATTTTGAGGGGACTTCGTAAAGAGGATGAGGTAACACTATCGTTAGTTAATAAGAAACAAAAGGACAAATAGGTAAAATATATACAAATGGCTACGTCACAGTGGAATTAGTACCAATATAATTATCTAACAGGTTAAACCTGTTCATACGTCTAAAGATACACGGAAAACGAAGTGGAACTCCAAAGAAAAGCTCTACAGGTATAATTCATAACAGGCAAACAAAGATCAAATTCAGTCTCCAACATCACTGGACTACCTCGTAATTTCATTTTACTTCTAATGGGATAGAAAACATTAAAACATATTTTCTATCTATTCAAAAAAGAGAAAAAAGTGAACTATGATAAGGACAGGGGAGGGAAAGTTGCACCTAAATGATAGGACTTTCATGCAATGAATTTCAACTTAGAATAAAATCAATATTATTGGAGCAAATGCTGTATGAATATCATGGCAGAAATCGAATAGTGTATAGCTATGTTATCTACACCAAGCTCCCTATCCAAGCATGCGTATACATAACTATCTTCACGTGGGTATTCAGTGTAGACGGAAACCGACGTAAGAATAAAAAAACTCGAACAGTGATATGCTCCAATTTATTTACTGTATAATGAAGAATGTTTCCAAACCCAAACAAAGATGCATATATATTATGGATAAACTAATAAAAAGAAATACTAATCATCAATTTCTTGTGAATTATGGTCAGATTGCAAAAATAAAACCAATTCTTGTCGAAACCAATCAGCATTAATAAATAATAGGCAAAATAGCCAAATAGCAGTAAAAATGTTATAGTAAAAATTTTATAGGCAAGTGCACGAAGTCTCATGTTCCCACTACAACAATTCAGAATTTATCAATTAATGAAACTGAAAAAATTAAATAAATTAACAACAAATACCGAAGAAAATTATTAGATTAAGAAAAAAACGTGTGAAGTATAGAAATAAATTTTGTTTACGTACATATCTATCTATCAATTCATCAATTTACTATTCATGGGGTGTATATAATAAAAAAAAATTACCCCATTATGCTCAGTATCAATCAAGGTATTTATGATAACTAATCTAGAATTTTTTATCAGTTTATATACACACACATATATATATATATATATATATATATATATATATATATATATATATATATATATATATTACAGGCATAGACCTATGTTTTGAGTAGAAATACAGTCAACATCCTAAGGAATGAATGAAGAATATCTGGCGGATTGAAAAATATCACAACAGAAACAATAAAATAAATAAAAAACCAAACGCAAAGTGAA
This sequence comes from Palaemon carinicauda, assembly GCF_036898095.1. Lineage (NCBI taxonomy): Eukaryota > Metazoa > Arthropoda > Malacostraca > Decapoda > Palaemonidae > Palaemon > Palaemon carinicauda. Next base: position 29,530,108 of record NC_090728.1, on the reverse strand, counting down.
ACCAATTAACCATCGAAATATCCCATCGGTAAAGTTCTATTTCAGGAGTATTTAATCACACACGAAATGAAAAGAGTAGCCTGGAAAAAGAGAAAATTCCCATATTGCTTCAAATCGTGAAAAAAGCTTTGACTGCCATTTTCAAAACAGGCATTAACAATGAGTATTGTCTAAATGATCATCGCCACCTAAAGCTATAAGGCCATTTAAGAACCAAATAAAGTTGACTCCATAAAACAAAAATTACATTACATTCAAGGTATGCATACATACCTCTCTCTCTCTCTCTCTCTCTCTCTCTCTCTCTCTCTCTCTCTCTCTCTCTCTCTCTCTCTCTCTCTCTCTCTCACGTCTGTTTACTCAAGTAAAAAGGAGTTAATAGTACGAGAAACACGTATAATCACTTGGGACACAAATTAAACCATGAATAATAATTCCTGACGAAACGTTAAAGCACCGTTGTTTCTAGGTCGTTATCTTGAGTGATTGGAGGATAAAAGAACGTAAAACATAAGAAAACTAGATTATAAAACAGAAATTTATTACTTCGGAATGTTAGAAACAATATATATATATAAGCGAAAAAATTTTGAGATATAAGAGAAGTAATAAATTTTAATACTCACTTTTCTATTCCTGAACTCTATACAACCTTTTAAAAGTAAAGCTACGGCCATTAAGAGCAAAAGCAGAAATGTTACAAGCCCAAAAGCTCCATTAGTGAAAGCACCCCCAAACGAAAAAAACAAAATCAAAAGTGATGAAGCATTGGGAAATAGGGATAACAGAGGAAACAAGACTAAACAGTTAAAACTTTGGTTGGAAATTTGTGAGAGCCTGTTCAACCGAAAGTCTGAAGTTCCAACAATTCGAATATATGAATGTCACAGTATAATTTGTTCATGGCTGAAGCAAAACTAGAATTATGATATTAACCTCACAAAGGAAATCTAATACTTAAAATTAGCAATGAATGAAAGATATGACTGCAAATGAAGTTTAGGATTATGATTTTTTTTAAAGCATGCAAATTAAGGTCAATAAAATTGAATAT
>NC_090728.1:29519054-29524054 GCF_036898095.1 Palaemon carinicauda | reverse complement strand
CCTCAGTAGAGCGCAGACCTCCGCCGCGGCAGTTTATTTGTCGACTTTTACCTTTGACCATAGCATGTATTAATTGGCATGGATTTTCATACACTCAAATATGAACCAAGTTTGAAGTCTCCGTGACAACGAAGTCCAAACTTATGACTGATTACGTGATATGGACATTTTGCTCGTCCGTGACCTTGACCTTGGACCTTCCAAAATTTAATCATTTCCAGCTCTTTGCATAATAGTTTAAAATCCATACAATTTTCATTATACGATTAAAATTGTGGACGTATGGTTGATGGCCAGGATTTGATCATTTACTTGACCATGACCATGATGAAAAGAAGACTTGGAACAGGGGGCCAACAGATGTTTGTTATAAAGGATTAAAATTTAAATATTATCAACAAAAGGTATGGAGTGATAAAAATTGCAGAAGATTTCTATATGATGCTATGCAATAGTGATATAAATAACTTTGCTAATAGAAATAATGAAATACCTGAGCCGGTAACAAACGTAACAGTATGAAAGGAGGCAAAACAGCAAAAGATAGCCTAACAATTGATTTAATAATAGATGGAGGAGATTTCATAGTATTAAAATTCAATGAATTTTACACAAAATGTCTGCAAAAATGTTCTATACCTACAGCTTAGAAAACTTTATCATTATACTAAAGACACAAAAGACCAGGAAAATTAACGCCCAAAGAGTCTCGTCTCCAAATAAATAAAATATTTACAAAGATCAAATTAGGCAAAAAAGAAAGACAGCTAAACCTTAATCAACCAAGAGCGCAGGCACCTTGTAGAAGTGGGTATTCAACAACTGAACATAACCATGTAATTAACCAGCTAATTGAAATTAACCAGCAAATTGAAAATTCAACAGAGTATGAAATCCACTATGTATGTCCTTTATAGCCTATGAAAAAGTTTTTGATTCCGTCAAAATTTCAGCAGCAATAAAAAAAACCTTCAAAGATAAAGAATAGATAAATTTTGAAGATATCTCTACAAGAAGTACAGCAAACATAAAACTACATTAGGATAGTGAAAATATTCCAATGGATAAAGAAGTCTTTTATAATTTAGATTGGGAAAATGTAGGAATTAGTATTAATGGGGAATACCTTAACAACTTGACATTTGCAGATGACAGTTCTGTTTAGTGAATCATGGGAGGAATTACAGAAGTTGATAGATTTGAATAGAGAAAGCAGAAATGCAGGAATGAAAATGAATATGAGTAAAACTAAGAAAACGTGCAAAGAAAATGCAGAGACAACAAATAAGAGTTATGGACAAAACTTCTAGGACAGACAGTAAGCGTTTTCCCAGGACATGAGACTGAACTTAAAAGGACTATTATGGGATGGAGAGCTTTTGGTTAACAAAATGAGATTATGAAAATCAAAATGCCACTTTCTCTGAAAAGAAAAATACTTATTCAAATGGTTCTACCAGTATTATTTTATGCATCAGAAACTAGGAGCCTTACTAACCCCTTAGAACATTAGTTAGTTCCAACTAGTATGGAAAGAATAATGATGCGAATAAGACTGGGAAAAAAGGGCAAGATGGATACGAGAGAAAACTAAACTAGAGGAAATTCTAACATGTAAGAAAAAGAAATGGACATGGAAAGGATATATAATAAAAATGACAGATGATAGATACACATTAAAAATATCAGAATGTGTCCCCAGATATTGTAAAAATGTAGGGGATGGAAGAGAAAACAATGGCTTGACAAATTAAGAAAGTTTGCGGGTGTGGATTGGCATAGAAAGACCATAAACAGATGAGTGGACGGACATGTTTAGGGCCTTTGTCCTGCAGTGAACTAGTTACGGCTGATGATGATGATGATGATGATGGAAGAGGATGATATATATATATATATATATATATATATATATATATATATATATATATATATATATATATATATATATATATATATATATATATATATATATATATATATATATAATGAAGCAACCTCGATAAACTCTGGCCTCGCAATATTTAGGGTAGCATGACCAGGCTGTCGTCTATGGCTTAAGTGCTACACAAGTCCCCTTAAGGCTATAAATGTCAGTGAGGCAATATCCTGGAAAATATTTTCATTTTGTTCTAACTAAAGGAAATCTCATGAAATTCCATAAAGGAGATCTTTCTGATTTCTTCAAAGCGGTTTACTCCACAGGCAGGTAATGGTGTAATCATGTGTGAAGAGTGTGAAGATGGTGCATAAATTATCCTTCCTCTCTCTCTCTCTCTCTCTCTCTCTCTCTCTCTCTCTCTCTCTCTCTCTCTCTCTCTCTCTCTCTCTCTCTCTCTCTCTCTCTCTGAGATTTAATGACAGAAAATAACTTTAACTGTACAAAAGGCGTAGAAGGTGACAAAAAAACTAATATCGAGTCCTGTTGTAGATAAAAAAAAAAAAGAATCTTATAACAAAAATAAAAGAGAACCAGAGACAGCCTCAAATACAAGAAAATAAGCAATCTAACATGGAGGCGTTTATTGTGCCTTCTTTCCTTATCACCACTTCAGGGATACTCAGATGAGACTTCTGTCTTATCTAAAATGGCTGCTCGTCTGATTGTCGTTGTATGGTCACATACACAAGCACCCTCTCGTACATATTTGCAAAGATTCAAGAAAAACAAATTTTTCTATCTAAGAAATTACTATTATTAACAAAAAATATTAGGAATTTTTTAACTTTATGTGGTATGCATAAAAAAGAAAAAAAAAGTAAGTTTCTATACCTTTAATTCTGCTTTTCAAACATGCATATACAAATATATACTATACATAAACACATTATTAAGCCCATATAAAATAAAATGTGGAAAACAAAGGCATAAATGTAACTAGCTTTAAAGACAATGGAAATCCCCTTTATTCCTGAGAGTTGTTCGTAAAGACTGGGAGAGAAGAAATTACTATTGTTCTCGGTGTCTGTGAAATAGCAACTATACCAAATCTAGGGGAATAGTGGTGATCACACTAATACTGAAAAGACAAAAAGATTTTATTGATGGTGAAATTTTGAAAGACGACGACTTGATGGTCAAGTGTAGGAGTCGAATCTGTCTTGCAAACCAGTTAGATGTGAATAATAATAATAATAATAATAATAATAATAATAATAATAATAATAATAATAATAATAATAATAATAATAATAATAATATCATTCGTAATATGCAGAGTTGTTATGATTACGCAAAAAAAAACCATCCAGTATTGCAAAAAGAACTTGAAATAATTTAAATAATGTTCCATGAAAAAAAAATATAATTTTATTTTTTATTACAATTGCCAAAATAAAAGAAACCTGTCAATACTACCACTAGAGAGTTATGGGGTCCTTTTGTGGAGGATCAATTTTTATTTATTTTCATTTTTTGTTTTTTGCCAAATCCTGAGAGAGAGAGAGAGAGAGAGAGAGAGAGAGAGAGAGAGAGAGAGAGAGAGAGAGAGTGTGTGTGTATCGATTATTTGTTGTAAGAAAGATTGTTGGTATAAATGAGGTTATTTGCTTGTTATTAGCTAAGTTAGGAAAGTTGTGAATGTCTTGTGAATGTTCTTTTCGATTTGACTGCAGCTATAGGTAGTTGTGTGGTTTGAGTGCTGGATTATTATTATTTTTACAAACGTGGAAGTGATTATTGATTTCTTAAGTAAAATTTTATTTATCTTTGCTAGGAGTGATTCTGAATAATAGAAACCGTTTATTATTTATCTTTGGTTATAGTGCGATAGTTTAGTTAGCTAGGGGTGTTCGTAAGTGTTTTTCTTTTTTCATTTGCAGGGCGTAATTCCTCCTTTGGAGAGATTTTCCTTGAATGTGAACTTGATTGTTGACGACCTGGCTTATAATAAGGAACTTGACACGACTGCTCAGATTTAGATAATTGTTGATGACCCGGGTTGAATGAAAATCCGATTGATGATGATGATGATGATAATTTTGATGATGACGATGATAACTACTACCCCAATCAGGGAGGCAGTTGTGGCAAATTGCCACACAGTGTAGTGTGTCACCCACAGAGCTGTGGTAATTTGCCGTAAAAGACAGTTCGGCTTTGTGTGGACGACAATGTTGGTGTCCCATAATATATATACACATATATTTATTTTGGTGATGGTGGTGTGCGGTTATTTTTAAGTTTTGTTAGTTTTTATTTTTTTGTTTTGTTTATTTGAATAGTGTTAGTTAATTGTATGTTTAATCTCCAAGTTTATGATTAGGTTTAGTTTGTAAGAAATAGCTTGTGTGATTAATTTGGTTTGATTTATTACTAGTTTGTAAGAAATATAGTATTAAGGGTATGGTTTGTTTTTATTTCCCTTCTGCCCAAGAGTCCAGTTGATAACGTAAGGTGAAAGTTTGTATTGAGGAAACTATTGTCAGTTAGTGATTCAAGGGTGTGGGGGTTGTTCTTGCAATATCCCGCCATACTTTGACTGGCCAGACCTATATTGGACCCTTTTCTTTGGTTACGGTTCACTTTCCTTTTGCCTATACATACACCGAATAGTCTGGCCTATTCTTTACAGATTTTCCTCTGTCCTCATATACCTGACAACACTGAGATTACCAAACAATTCTTCTTCACCTAAGGGGTTTACTACTGCATTATAATCGTTCAGTGGCTACTTTCCTCTTGTTAAGGGTAGAAGAGACTCTTTAGCCATAGTAAGCAGCTCTTCTAGGAGAAGGACACTCCAAAATCAAACCACAGTTCTCTAGTCTTGGGTAGTGCCATAGCCTCTATACCATGGTCTTCCACTGTCTTGGGTTAGAGTTCTCTTGCTTGAAGGTACACTCGGGCTCACTTTTCTGTCTAATTTCTCTTCTTGTTTTGTCAAAGTTTTTATAGTTTATATAGTAAATATTTATTTTAATGTTACTGTTCTTAAATCATTACATTTTTCCTTGTTTCTTTTCCTCATGGGCTGCTTTCCCTGTTGGGGCTCATAGGC
>NC_090728.1:29509054-29514054 GCF_036898095.1 Palaemon carinicauda | reverse complement strand
TGCATATATTGAGAGACGAAACTTTTTGTTGTTGAAGTACGACGACATTGTCATGTTGCAGTTTCTCCATTATGTGATTTGGACTGGTTGTTGAACCCACATAAGAAAACAAATTTGTGAGGGATGGCTAAAAAGTACGTAACCCATATTTTCCACATTTTGAGAGTCGTGGCATATCTCCTAGTATTAACATCAAAAGACAAACACCATGTCTGTGTGCATGTATGTTTTCAGACATAACTTTGTATACATGCTATTAAATCTCTTGAAGAACGACTTTAGGCTTTTAGTATCCTTTCACTGCTGTCTTTACTCATAAAGTTCAGACCATTTGAGTCTTAAGTTCTCCTTAGGACCTTGTCTTACTGCGGAATAGCCAGAAATAGTTTTGAGGTTGATTTCTCATTTATCCGTAAATGCATCAATGGCCAGCATGTTAAAAAGACTATTTTCTACTCTAACATAGAAATGTGCACAGATGTAAATGTCTATGTATATACAATCTCTTACTTTTTTCAGACAATTTTATTAATAGTGGAAAACTCATGTACATGATCCTAAATGAAGACATATCTATAAATTTAAACGTAAATAAAAATTAAATTGATTACAAATGTCCTCGAGTGAAATAAGAGAATAAAATCACGAAAAAGACAAAGGGTAATTGTGAATTAATTTAAAAAAAAAAAAAAAACATAAATCAAGCGTTTTGATATAAAAACTTAAGATTCACCAAGGAATGCAGATAAATATTTTTCTACAGAACATGACGCAAAGTTCTCTGAACTGTTGGAGAATGAAATCATGCAACTGGTCCCCATTAATCGAACAAGGACAAAATAAATCCAGCCAGACATAGGAAGAAGAGGTTTATAGTATATTCATAAACGTACAATGAGAGAAAGATAATTTGCATTCATTGTTATTGAAAAAAAAAAAATGGGTTACAAATATACCCTTTTTCGTGGCCAAATCCCTTCATCTTGCTGATTAATTGATATCACAACAAAGGACTGAATCTATTCAATAAAACAAATAAAAAATAAATATGCAATTTACATACCCAAAAAGCTAATACTAAGCCTCTTTCGAACGATGAATATCCTTTTTCAATTTCATACGAAGCCAGATAACGATAAAATCTGACGGGAGATAATATCTGGAAAGATAATTTCTCATATTCATGATCCTGCCCTCAATCGGAAGAAATTACCCCAAAAGCAATGCCCTTATTCAATATCAGATATGGAGAGAGAGAGAGAGAGAGAGAGAGAGAGAGAGAGAGAGAGAGAGAGAGAGAGAGAGAGAGAGAGAGAGAGAGAGAGAGAGGTGGGGGAGGAGGCAATAGTATTCCTAAACTACAAGGTACTTAGAGCGCCCAAAATACGAAAATAATGAGACGTAAACATTCCTTAAAGAGTAAACGATCAATCAATCTTCATCTTCGGAGGAATTTTGGAGGCAAACTATCTTACATTATTATTATTATTATTATTATTATTATTATTATTATTATTATTATTATTATTATTATTATTATTATTATTGTTATTATTCTTATAATAATAATAATAATAATAATAATAATAATAATAATAATAATAATAATAATAAAACAATAAAAATAAAATAAAATAATAAAAATAAAACAAAATAATAATAATAATAATAATAATAATAATAATAATAATAATAATAATAATTGCTAAGCTACAATCCTAGTTGGAAAAGCAGAATCTATAAACCCAGGGGCTCCAACAGGGAAAATAACCCAGTAAGGAAAGGAAACAAAGAAAAATAAAATATTCTAAGAACCGTTACATTAAAATAAATATCTCCTATACAAAATATAAAAACTAACAAAACAAGAGGAAGAGAAATAAGATAGATTAGTGTCCCCAAGTGTACCCTCAAGCAAGAGAACTCTAACATAAGATAATGGAAGACCATGGTACAGAGGCTATGGCACTACCCAAGACTAAAGCACAATGGTTTGATTTTGGAGTGTCTTTCTCCTAGAAGAGCTGCTTACCCCAGCTAGAGTCTATTCTACCCTTACCAAGAGGAAAGCGTTCACTGAATAATTACAGTACAGTAACCCCTTGGGTATAGAAGAATTGTTTGGTAATCTCAGTGTTGTCAGGTGTATGAGGACAGGAGAATATGCAAAGAATAGGCCAAACTATTCAGTGTGTGTAGGCAAAGGGAAAATGAACCGTAACAAGAGAGGAGGATCCAATGTAGTATTGTCTGGCCAGTCAAAGGACCACATAACTCTGAAGGGTAGAAAGAAAGAGCCAATTCCTAAGACATAATTTTAAGTAGAGAGACGGACACAACTAAGTCATCCGTACTAGATTATCTTTTCATAAAAAGGATCCGAATGTTATGACAAGAAAAACACGCTCTCCAATTGGTCTGTGCCATGCGAGCCGGGCTATCTCTCGGGAGGGTGAAAGTTGTTTATATTTCATGCCTTTCGAGCACAACGGGAGATTGGAAGAGGGTCTATTTATACTTCAGATTTCCCCAAGGGAAAGTTAAGAGAAAGGACTCTTGCTTCCTTGCTGTCATAAAGGTTGTAGATGAATGGAAGAGTAGATTAGCAGATATGAATAATGTAAGACACCGGAAAAATGGAAAAGAAAAAATTAACAGTAAATGGATGTTCATGGGGAAACTATAAATTAAAGTAAGGAACATCAACCCATAGGATTATCTATATCTCAGAGTTTTATGTGAAAACATTTCAACCTTTCATAAGCAAGAGACAACTTTTGTCAACTTCCGTAGGAAAATAAATCTGACAAAATTTAAATCTAGATTATAAAAGAATCAGTCATTGCTTCCAGTCTCCAGGATAAGAATACCTTTATGAGAACTTTCATAGAACTTGGAGAACTCAAATACATTACTTGAATGTAAATGGATTTTGAAATAATAATGTACATATATATCAATAGAAAGTGGTACTTGGTATAATAGAACTAATTAAAACTTAAAAGAATTAATTCATAAACAACAAGACAGGCCAACCATATTCGTGTGCATTACATAAGAAATGTTTACTGTTTTAATGTCGTGGGTCAGAACTAATCAAGTAAGGACGATCAGGTCACGCAGACCCGTTACGTAAAATATCAATCGAGGGAAAAATCTTTTATCTAAAATGACCTTTAAAAGATAGCCGTCTATAGTTGACTGATTGATAACTTTATACCAAAATGACGTCTTAAGGCCAAGTCATCGGCGAAAAAAATTGCTATCCATGGTGGGAAAAAAAAGAACGATTTTAAATATAAAGCAATTCTTACTCCTGCATACTGAGATGTTAAAGTTCTTGAACAATACACATTTTACTGTTTTTAATATAGTGATATCAAGACATAAATATAATTACCGGAGCTAAAGTGATGTATAACATTCGGTAAGACAGGAGGGTAAACTAAAAGTAATGAAATCTGTATTTGTCTTTTTTCTAGAATTTAAGATTTAATACGCACAAAATACCACTATGAAAAGCAGGCAAACAATCAAGAACAAAAATAGTTCCAGTAATGCAATCTCAAATTACGAATGCTGTAATTATGGACCTTCACTCTCTTTCTCTTGACCATCATATATCGCTACTTCAATTTTTCCATACTAATGTCGGAGTCACATATATGTGATCTTAGGACAAGATCATAGAAATGGTCAAGTTTGGTGAATATTGTCCTTAATTAATCACATGGCTTGATGTCACACACACACAGACACACACACACAAAATCCTCAGCTGTGGTATACACAGTTGAGATACATATGGTACTTTTAAGGCTATGATTGGGCCACGCCCACATGTGGCGCCTGTCGAAACCGCATCGTGACTGCTGTGTCTGTACTTGCATTGTAATCACGTCATATAGCGACTTAACAGTGACTGACACTATGACATCGTACTATGTTGTGAACAAGGCTGGCCAGCTGTATATTGCAGGTGACCTCTGCAAACTCACCATTCTTGTTGAGGTTGCAGTCTGAGGTAGATTAGCCACTCGCATCGTGAAGAGGAAAACCATTAATTTGCTAAGCCTCAAACTTGAAAACACACATGAACCTAAATTAGTCAGGTAAATTTTGGATTATCATAATGCCTTCTTGCAGTTGACGGTCATGCAAGAACACCAACACCGAAAAAAAGAAACAGAAAAAACAAAGTTGCTGGGTTTGGCTCTACTTACAACATAGAAAAGAAATATGACAACTTTAAGCAAGATTTGGCAACTGAGAATCCAGGACTAGTAAATTGTTGAACGAGTAAAACAGTTCACAACGAAGACCCGCATATTCAGAAGAAACCCATTAAACTGCAACTGCGTGTTGCAAATACCCTACGGTACTTTGCAAAAGGAGAAACCTATAAGAGCTAATCCTTCCAATTCCGGGTGGCTCCTAACACTATCGTATCTTTCCTGACATTTGTAGCTACTGTGAAAGTATTTGGAGATGAGGTCATGCAGGTTCCCATTACCCAACAGGAATGGAAGGATGCAGCCCATGGTTTTGGGGAATTATAGAATTTCCCACACACCCATGGAACAATAGATTCGAAACACATTCACATAAATAACCCAACTTATGGAGGGAATCATTATTCTAAATATAAAAAATTCTTTTCTATCATTCTCCAAGCAGTTGTAGACGCTTAATGCAAGTTTCGATACGAGGATGTAGGTGCCATATGGTCCGAATTCGATGGTGGTGTTTATGCCAAGTCGAAATTAAGCCAAACGTTGGATAGACATGAACATCCACACAAATTAGAAAGGTTTCCAATAACATTTCTAATAATATAAATTTACATAAAAAGGAAGACTGTCGTCACTAAGAGAAAAAGGTTCGGCAGAGGTGAAGGAACAACTTCAGGATCTTCTATCGCAGGTGTAACGATGTTTAATTCCTATTACGGTGTACATGGTCGTCATTAGTCCACACTTGCGAGGAAATAAACAGCAGGA
>NC_090728.1:29486554-29504054 GCF_036898095.1 Palaemon carinicauda | reverse complement strand
TCCAAGATTCAAGAACATAAAAGCGACTGATTGAATCTGATAACATATATCTATAAAATAACTTATAAAATGCATAGATTTAATAAATATTATTCTAGACCATTTGTATTTAATTAATTAATTGCATACGTTTATTCTTCTTTCATTTCCTTAGATGCAATTCCACTGGCATTCTACAGCAGTCTCGACCAATTTTTTTTTTTAATTTCTCCTTTTTAAGTTCTCTTTCAATTCCCATTTCACTGTGTCCTTTACACGCATACGGAAAAGATTAAAAAAATGGGGAAAATTGAATACTAAAATCTTTCCTACCAACTGTTGCCCGTTTGGGGGGAACCTGGCTTCACTGCTGCCAACTTGTTTGCGCTTTGCCAAAATAAGAGAGAAATCTTTCGAACTACCTGGAATCACAGTTGCCTTTGCGTAATATAACACTGTGTTTAACATCTGACTTCCTAAACGGAAGGATTGCAGCTCTCTTTACAAGAGATTAAATACTTCTAAAGCAAACATACAGTTACGTTTCTCATTATTATTATTATTATTATTATTATTATTATTATTATTAGCTAAGCTACATCTCTATTAGGAAAATCAGATACTATATGCACTATAAGAGCTTCAACAGGGAAAATAGCCCTGTGAGGAAAGGAAATAACGAAACTGAATAGTGCGCCTGAGTGTACACTAAAGTAGGAGAACTCTAACCCAAGACAGTGGAAGACCATGGTACAGAAACTATGTCACTACTCAAGACTAGAGAACAAAGGTTTGATATTGGAGTGTCCTTATAGAAGAGTCTTCTACCCTTACTAAGTGAAAAAGTAGCCACTGAAAAATTACAATGTCGTATTTAACCCCTTGAGTGAAGAACAATATTCCAGCCCTTTTAGTGTTGTCAGATGTATGAGGAAAGAGGAGAATGTGTAAAGAATAGGCCAGACTATTCGGTGTAGGAGCAAGCAAATGAAAATGAGCCGTAACCAAGGAGGGACCCATTGTTATACTGTCTAGCCAGTTAAAAGACCCATTAACTCTAGCGGTAATATAGTATCTCAAAGTTTACCCAGATTATGACAGGTGGTTTTGACCAAATATACCTGTGCTTAATTTTCATCATTTTAAACAAATTCTCCAAATACCTTAAGAAAAATTATAAGAGTTTTCGTCTCTTATTGCGCGAGGTATTTTCATCTTGTACATCAATCAGAGACTTATCCGTTTCTGCTATATCACAGCGGGAGAGGATCACATAAAATTGGGTCTTTCCGAAACTGAAAATGTTCAGACCTCTGAACAAGAGACTAAATTTGTTTTTCCTTATTTCAGGAAACAAGATACGGAAAGCATCCTTAAACACAAATACAGAAGCCTAATATAAGTCTCAATTCACAAAATAGAATTTTTTTACAAAATATACATGATACCATTAACATTCTCTCTCTCTCTCTCTCTCTCTCTCTCTCTCTCTCTCTCTCTCTCTCTCTCTCTCTCTCTCTCTCTCTCTCTCTCTCTTTTTTTTTTTTTTTTTTTTTTTCTCTCTCTCTCTCTCTCTCTTAATAATCTTTGTCCCATTTTCAGTACAAAGAATCGAGGGGAAAATGTCATTACTTTTTTCTATTTATTATTTGCATATTAATGCTATTTAAAGATAAAGCTCAAAATCTCTTGATCAGTATTTCAAATAAGTTAAATATTTGAAAGTAATGTATGACCAGTCAAATATGAACGGCTAAATATTAAGATAGATACGCATTCCCACACACACACTCACACACACGTTCGCACAGATTTATGGGAGATTGTGGTTTCCGATTGTACCTCTCGGCGGACCCCCTCTAACCAAGGTATGGGTGGACCCTCTCCCCTCAACCAAGGGGACGGGAGAGACAGTATTTATATGTCTAGCAATGCAGCCGAGCGTGACCGGATATATATATACAGTATATATACATATATATATATATATATATATATATATATGTGTGTGTGTGTGTGTGTGTGTGTGTAATATATATATATATATATACATATATATATATATATATATATATATATATATATATATATATATATATATATATATATATATACCACGCCAGACCCAAATTTATTTATGCTCTTGGTTGCTTTAATGAATTTGGATGAATATAATACGGAGCTCGGGGCGAGAAGGCCATTCACCGCCAGGCCAAACTTATTCATGCTCTTGGCTGATTTATAGAATTTGGGGAATATACACAGGCGTTATGGACAGGATGGCCATTCGCCGCTCAGGTGCCTAAGGAAAAACCTATTACTACACAAAAAAAATATAGGTTAAAAGATGTTGGACGGCAAGATGGAGGAAACGAAGGGGAACGATGATAAAGTAGGTTAAAAATTAGACTGCTCCTACGGGCCAAAGGGATGCTGAAATGGGCATTAAGTAATACCTACAGACACCTATCTACTCTAGGTGCATTAACAACACCAAACCCCCAAGGAGGTATTTCTGAACCTGGGTCAGATTTTGTAATGATTAGCGTATTTAAACTATGCGAGGAAGTATAGCAGTTAATAATATTGCCCTGGGCTTTTCCAATAGGGCAAAAATAGATAAGTCAAGTACAATATAAAAATTATGTATTTTTTTAAAACTTTATTTTATACTTTATTTCATACAAATACACTCGCGAAGATTTTATATATATATATATATATATATGTGTGTGTGTGTGTGTGTGTGTGTGTGTGTGTCTGTGTGTGTGAATAATACGCTGGTCAAGATGTTACCAGTTCTGTGTGTTTTTTACATTTAAGCAGACACCGCTTGACTGTCAAAAACACACACAGAATTGGTAACATCTTGACCAGCGTATTATTCATATGTGTATATATATCTATATATATATATATATATATATATATATATATATATATATATATATATATATATATATTCCTCGTGAGTATGTTTGTATAAAATAAAATAAATACAGAAGTACACGGATTATAAATGGCCAGGGGAATGCCATGCAAAAAAAATTATAAAAAACACATCTACCGACAGATATTCATTCCTTTGCATCATCGATTAAAAACCTTTGCATTTGGAAAAAAGTGGTAAAAATGTTGAAAGATGAGATATGAAAATAAGAAGAAATAAAAAAAAATTAAAAGTCACAAAATGAAAAGACCAAGTGGTAAGGTATCCCCGTTTCTACTTATCTGCAAAAGAAGACGAAGAAAAATATTATCTTTATGCCACCTGCCACCTTCCTCACGTCACCGTTAATGAGGTCTAGATGTCATAAATAGATCTCCACGGTCTTGTCTACCAGAATCCTAAGATAAAATTCCTCGAATGAGGCTTCAGCAAGAGATATTTTTTCTATGGCCTCCAGGGAAAAATCTTTTCTCGATGTTAGTTTTCGACGGACGCATAATAATGTCCTCGTTCAATTCATCGGAACTTAGATCTTGTCTAAAAGCGAAATGTTCGAATATTTCATTCCGTCTCTTCAGTTTTAAAGTTATTAATATTTTGGAGCCTGAAATATGGTACAGGCGCTTACGTTGCAATGCAACCCAAAACAACAAAAACATTGCAACCCAAAAGTCAAACTTCAAACACAGACTTGAAAATTTCTAGACCAGTAAAATCGAGTCTCCACATGCATAGAAAAAGCAAAAGAAAATTGACAGAAGGAATAATATTCCCTGGGTTTATTCAATCTACCAAAAATAGATATCGTCAGGTACAATGTGTAATTTCATCAAATTCTTGTGAATTATAAAAATTATACATTTTTGAAAACTTTATTGAAAAAACAATTACATAATTAATGTTTCCAGTGCCTTGGTACTTAAAAGGCCAACTTGGATTTTGCAAAATGGCCGCATTAAAACAAAAAAAAATCCTCGATATCTCAGCTTCTAGATAACCTAGAAATATGACTTTAACTAGTTTACTATTATTTTCAGGACCAAGGAAATCAATGGTACCAAAATAAATAACCTAGACTCAACAACAAAGTTATTTGACTGAAATATACCGTTTTATTGAATGTTTTACAAATGAATAGACATTAACGCTCCACTAAGTTAGTGCCCATCGAGAATCAACATGCTCCTCAAGACGGGAAAAAATGGATGAAATCTTTTAGACAATCAAGGAGTCTTTACATAATATCACCATCACTATCATAATTTTCATACTTGATCTGTGTGTCCTTAACATTCTGCCACCACTGCCTCACTAGCAAAGATCTTAGCAGGATAAGTTCTTTGTTCTGCAAAAACACCTGGCTGAAGAGCAGATTGTTTTGCATTGGCAGCTAACCATCTCAATGGTGGCATTTGGAACAGGAAGGGCATCTGTCATGGTTCGTTTCAGCGGGCCATCGGACTCCTTGGGGGTAGCCATTCCGCAAGGATCTATCCGAGGATTCTGCTGGCAAGCGGCCAAAGAAACAGGTAAAAGAATTCGGATGTCACATACACACACACACACACACACAAACCATGTTCAAGGTGAACAGATTTTTATTTCATATTTCTGTTCCATTAGTAAAATCTCCTTTCCATCATGAAAGTTTAAAGAATTAACATAAATAGACGCAGCTCATCACTGGCCTAAAGTGTATTGTACTTTTAATCCACAGACAATCAAACAGAGTAATTCGAAAACAACTAATAGTGAAAACGCAATCAATTTAGTCTATAAATAACAGGACTTGAATACAAAGTAAATGGCTGGTAGATGTGAACGAAGGGGAAGTAAGATGCAAATCAGATACTAACCCTAAGGCATAGGCCAATTTGGGAAGAACGAGCGCCAGTAAAAATAGTGTTTATCAATCCTTGTTTCCCCTAGTCATATGAAATTATTTTTAATATGCAGTAATCTAAAAGGGAAAAATGCCATTCTATATAAGAGAGCTTGACAATAAATGACAAATATTACAACCACTATTACTAGTGGGGATGGGTACCAAAAAAAAAAAAAAAAAAAAAAAAAAAAAAAAAAAAAAAAAAAAAAAGAATTGCAACGTTGATCCTTTAATCACTGAATCTAGAGAGAATCCTCATGGAGAACACCTGCACATCATCATCCCATTCATATAAATCACAGGAACATGAATAGCCCCACTTAGTATTCTTTCTCGATTACCCATCCCTGCTTAAAGACACGATCACGTTTACTGGGCATCAAGAACCTTCATCTATGAAAACTTTCGATTTTTTTACATTTCTTTATTCTTTTTACATGACCTAGCCATCTCTGTCTGTATCTTCAGTTCAATCTTTGGAGGACGTCTACACTTACTGTATAAGCCTTCCAGCTCTCTGTATTAGACATGTAATGCTCATAAAATCAATGTCAATATTTTTCTCATTTAGTGCCATCTTATACTACAGTACTTTCGCTGATATATCCATAAAATACTGAAGCGGAGCATATAATGCCTCCTACCTCTAACTTCACTTTCTAAGAAAACTTGTCATCTGAACATCTACACAAGTATCAGTTTTATCATTACAAAACATCTAAATGCTCTAAACTACTTATTTTCTAAAATAAATTCTCTAAACTAATTACATTCTAGAGCCTATATCTTCAACAACCTGTTCAAGACACCTCTGTCAATAACATAATAAGATTTCATTGGATACATGCAAGTCTCATTCTTACACTAACCACTATCCCCTTTGCTCTTAGGCATAGGAAAAATTGCTCATTTCATCTATTCCTTATAAAATTTTACTTGATTTAGATATACCTTACAGAGACTAGTCACTCACTCAATTAAACTATCACCCCCTTATTTCTGCATTAAACTTGCAACTCCGTGTGCCTTTTCCTTCTTCAAACTTTCAATTGCCTTACTTATATTCTCAATGGTTAACTTCCTTAACAATAACCTCTACTCATTTTGAAACTGGAACTAACCCCTTCAAATAAGCGCCAATAACCTCTGGCGCCCTTCTAGCTTCCCTTTTCAACATATATTCAAATTATTCCACCTATTCAGCATTGCATTCCCTTCAGGTATCATTTTTTCATTTCCCTTTTCTTTCTGGAAATCATAAAATTAATACCATATACCACTGCTTTTACTTACTTAGAAAACAAAATTACTTCTTATTCTTTTTTCGAGAGGTGGATGAAAACGAGAGCTTTATTCCTTACCTTATCTCTCTCTCTCTCTCTCTCTCTCTCTCTCTCTCTCTCTCTCTCTCTCTCCTCTCTCTCTCTCTCTCTCTCTCTCTCTCTCTCTCTCTCTCTTATTCACACTTCAATATACTTGCATACGACCATCTACTCCATCACCTAACAATACCTTGAATAACATCCTTTTATCGATCACATCTATTTCTTTCAATCTATTTCACCTGCCCTTCTATAGCAACAAATACTCGCCACTCTTCTTCAACCTACCCATGGAATTTTGAAAAAAACTTTTTAATCCTATACCACAATGCATACCTTTTCTTCTTATATGCCCTTCTTACTACATTCTTATCACAGTTGCTTGTCTTTAATTACATTTACAACCTCTTTTATACATTTCCATCACACGGAAAGCTACTCTTACCTTGAATTATATTTTAACATAAAAATAATCAAACATACTTTGCAGTTGATCCTCTTATCTCCATCACGCACGTCATCAAGCTCTTAATCTGGTTTAACATGATGTAGTCTACCCATTTCCAAATCCTTCTCACTTCCCAAAGTACATTTATGATTATTCTTCACTAGATATGATATTTCAAACAAATTTTCATAAGACTTTCATCATTCTCATCTATTCGGGAACTACATACCTACTTGCAACATCACCTCTTCCTCTGCCACCTACCTTTGCATTTAAATCACCAAGCTTGGCCACCCTTCCATATTCTTCACATAAACCCTGGCACACAGTCAATCCCTCGCTAAATCATTGCCATATACTGCCGCAATTACAGTATATTCTCTAACCACACAAAATCTTCCCCATAAAATAATTGAATTAACTCAATCCCAGTGTTTTTTTTTTTTCTTTTTTTTTTTGGGGGGGGGGGGGAACAAGCATTAACTATATCCTGGCCTATAATTATGAAATTTGGCCTTAAGGGGGGCCTAAGAATCCGTTCAGCTCCCATGGTTAATTAGAAAACTCCTTAGTTCGTATAACGAGGATGGACAGCAATATAAAAGAAAAGAAGCAGGAACGGTACTACAGTGGTACACCATCCTTACCTACTTGATAACCTCTAATCTAATGCAGAAACAACCACTCATAGCACTTCCCATTTTGAATACACTTTTGTCACACTAGCGCTTAATATATCGATTTCTTCATTTAAGCAGGTCAAAAGTAGAGTTTTCCCTTTAGCCCAGAATTTATGCACATTCAAACTCCACGACCTAGAACTTGATTCATATTCTAACTACGGATATTTGCAATATCATCGAGGTCTAGAACAACAACCCTTTTACTCAATGCCATCTAATAGATTTTACGCCATGGAGTGTGGCGAGTATGCTACTTTTTTCATCAGCAAAATACCTGATTTTACTACCTTCATGTGAAGGGGTTCATTCCTTACACCAAGGGGTCCACAACCCTTCTTTGCTCTAAGGTGCACTATATCTGTACACAAAATCATTGGCATACTTACGCCCTTAGGCCAACTCCCAAGCTTCCAGATCTTAGATCTAGAATCTTCTGGAAGAAGGCAATTCATATATAAGCGGCCCCAGGGATGCGTGAGGCAGAAGAGAAACAGTCGTCCTGTGAAAGAGCCGAAGTGCATCCCTTACTCTCTCTCTCTCTCTCTCTCTCTCTCTCTCTCTCTCTCTCTCTCTCTCTCTCTCTCTCTCTCTCTAGTACCTTTAAGTGTGTCCTCTACAAATTGATTTTGTGCCCCAAAGTAAATCGTGTGTTGAAACGATATGAAAGATGAAAAAGGTGATTTTAATTTTATTGTGTTGGTATTGTGTAAATTTTTTCTAACTAACCCTAAGCAAGTAAATACGTGAATTTAGTGAGCTTTTATCGCTTACTTTATGTAAGTTCTTTATGAATTTAAGCATCATAGTGTAATTATTTCTTTTGTCTTAGTCTAAGGTTTATTCAGATTTAATATTTCGAGTCAAGTGATTACATAATTTTCATAGTGTAATTATTTCTTTTGTCTTAGTCTAAGGTTTTATTCAGATGTAATATTTCAAGTCAAGTGATTACAAAATTTTCATAGTGTAATTATTTCTTTTGTCTTAGTCTAAGGTTTTATTCAGATGTAATATTTCAAGTCAAGTGATTACATAATTTTCATAGTGTAATTATTTCTTTTGTCTTAGTCTAAGGTTTTATTCAGATGTAATATTTCAAATCAAGTGATTATATAATTTTCAGAGCGTAACATTTTTGTTTTAATCTAAGTTTTGTTCAGACTTAATATTTCAAGTGATTTATTTGTTATGTAAATTCTTTCAAAGTGTTGTAACTTTTATAGAATATATTTACTTTTGTAAAGACTGTATTATTTCAATCACAAGTGTATTTTATACTCGTTAGTATCTTGTTAATGAATCGAAGAAAGAGGTAGTTTTGAATAATTCTGAAGAATAATTACCCAGTTTTGTTTTGAGTGTACTTAAGAGACCTTTGGATATTCAGTGTTTTAGATATTGCTGTCTGGGAGTTATATAATTGTCTCAGAGTTCGGGTATAAATATTTTCAAGTGTAACAGATTCAATGTAAAACAAATAGGTGAGTTTGAAACTCGAGAGGGTTGTGTAGCTTGCCAGCCGTATTATATGTAATATTATATTTTTGGTGCCCAGACCCGTGACCATAGTATAATATATATATATATATATATATATATATATATATATATATATATATATATATATATATATATATGAGTGTGTACATACATAGGTTACTTGCTAAGCAACAACCTTAGTTGAAGAAGCAGTATGCTATACGCCAAAGGCCTCCAACAAGGAACAATAGCCCAGTGAATAAAGGAAACAAGGATATGAAAAACTACAAGAGAAGTAATGAACAATTTGCATAAAATATTCTGAGAACAGTACCAGCATTAAAATAAATATTCTATAAATAAACTACAGTATAAAAATAAGAAAAAAGGTAAAGAAGTAATATAGAATAAGGTGTCCGAGTATACACCCAAGCAGGAGAACTCTACTCCAAGACAGTAGAAGACCATGGTACAGAGGCTATGACACTACCCATAACTAGAGAGCAATGGTTCCATTTTGAAGTGTCCTCCTACTAGAAGAGCTGCTTACAATAGCAAAAGTATCTCTTCTACTCTTACCATGAGAAAGTAGCTAGTGAACAATTACAATGCAATAGTTAACCCATTGAGTGAAGAAGAATTATTTGGCAGTCTCAGTATTGTCTGGTGTACGAGGACAAAGAAGAATGTAGAAAGAACACGCCAGTCTATTCGGTGTATGTGTAGGCAAAGGAAAGTGATCCGTAACCAGAGACAAGGATCCAACGTAGTACTCTCTGGCCAGTCAAAGGACCTAATGACTCCTTCACGGCAATATCTCAACGGGTGGCTGGTGCCCTGACGAACCTACTACCTCTATATAGATAAAAAAATATATATATGTATGTATATATATATATATATATATATATATATATATATATATATATATATATATATGCGCGTGGGCGTGCGTGCACGCGCGTCTGTAACACTAAAATTTGGGCCATTTTACTCAAAAGGCCTTTATCATAATTAGCATAATTCCACTAAAACCAAAGCCCATTATGCTATTTCAAAATAATATACGGTAATAGAATCGCTGCTAATTGTAAATTTTACCGGAGATAAACATCCGACAAAGCATCAATTAGCAATTAATTTCCGAAAATTAGATTCAAATCCATTTTTTCATCTAGCTTTCCGCTTTTCTCTCTTTGTTACCAAATGAATTTCCAACGGCAAGGTTTTCTTACTATTATTGAAACTTGAAAAGGTAAAAGGTTGTCGTTATATAACGTCATAGTGACAGGGATTCGAGAATGAATGCCATGATATGGCAAGTGCTTAGGCTATGTTTAGTTTTCTTCGTGTTTACTTTGATTTATTTGTAAGGTATTACAAAAAGAAAAAAAATCCAATTATTCTAGTTAGTTTCGCATACATTCTAATGTGAAATTTTTCTGTTCAATACTATAAATTACTTCATTTAAAATTAACCTATGTTCATATTTTTTTTTTTGCTTTTTGATTTATTGAACCAAAAATTATTTATTCATATCTAAATCATTGCATACGAAAAAATTACCTCACCTTAGCAACATTTGAATACATAGTAAATGTGTAGATGTAAAACTAGGTGAAGTAAGATGCAACCCAGAAACCCAACGATATGGCAGGGTTTCAACTTTCTATAGGGTTGCGGTGGCAGATGTGGTAACGTCCCTGACTGGTGAACGCCTGATTGGGATTCGAGTCCCACTCAAACTCGTTAGTTTCTTTGGTCGCTGCAAGCTCACCATCCTTGTGGGCTAAGGGTGGTGGGTTTGTGGGAGCCTGTAAGTCTATCTGCTGAGTCATCAGCAGCCATTGCTTGGCCCTCTTTGGTACTAGCTTGGGTAAAGAGGGGGCTTGGGCGCTGATTATATGTATATATGGTCAGTCTCTAGGGCATTGTCATGCTTGATAAGGCACTATCACTGCCCCTTGCCTCTGACATTCATGAGTGACCTTTGAAACCTTTAAAATGAATGGATCCTTAATATTCGCCAATTTGGGAAGAACGAGCACCAGCACTGACTTATCATCAGTAAAAATTTACGTTCTTCAATCCCTGTTCTTTTTAGTCATGGGAAGTTGTTTAGTCATGGGAAGTTGTTTTTAATAAGTAGTGATCTAAATAAAATAAAAAAGCTACCCTATATAACAGAGGTTGACAATAAATGACAAATCTTTCAACAACTGCTTATAGCATCCTCCTTCTCCAACTAGGGTTGTAGCTTAGCTAATAATAATAATAATAATAATAATAATAATAATAATAATAATAATAATAATAATAATAATAATAATAATAATAATACCTGTGCAAAGTTCATTTGTGTTTCTTTTGTCAAACAGGGATGGCTCCAGAAAAATCACAAAAGTCAAATGTTGATCCTTTAATTACTGAATCTCGCAAAAAAAAAAAACCCTATGGACAAAACCTCCACATCATCATCCCATTCATACAATCCACTGTTCATTCATGAATAGCCCTACTTAGTATTCTTACCCCATCACCCACCTCTGTTTAAAGACACAATCACGTTTCATAGGCATTAAGAATATTCATCCATCAAAATGTTTGAATTGTTCACATTTCCATCAACTTGCCGTTCTTTATCCTTTTCACGTGGCCAACCCACCTCTGTCTGTATCTTCAGACCAATTTTTGTAGTACGTCTACAGTTTTAAATCTTTAAATTCTTTGTGTTTCACTGTTCCACATGTCATACAGATACAATTGATATCAGTATTTTCTCTCATTTAGTGTCAATATTCATAATCAGCCATCGTAGTGGAGAATATTCAATAACCCTTCCATACACCAAAACTTTGATTTCTACTGATATTCCTGTTCTCTTGCAAAGTTTTGCAGAAAGCATGCAACTGTCTGTGCCTCACCTATTTCACATCGCCCATTTCATTACTATATAAGTGTTCGTTGTTTCATTCCACTAGCTTCAATTTTGGCATCATAATCTTTGCTGAAATAAAACACTAAATGGTTTCAGTAATTTCTTTAGGTCCTATTCACTACAGGCAAACAACAAACTATCATCATCTCAAAGCATCAACTATTCCACACTTCATTCATGACCGTATTTCTTATTCCACGGATTCCACCCCCTCCCCCCTTTCACCCCATGTCCCTTTTTACTACTTTTTCTGATATATCCATACAACTATAGAAGATGGGCATATAATACCTCCTACCCTTAACTTTACTTTCAGTGAAAACGTGTCATCTAAACATCTACACAAACATCGCTTTCACTATCACAAAATATCTACTCGTAAATGCTCTCAACTACTTATTTTCTAAAAATAAATTCTCTAAGATAATTACTTTCCATATCCTATACCTTCAACGCCCTGTGCATGACACCTCTGTCATTAGTATAATAACCCCTCCTTGGGTTTATGCCAGTCCCATTCTTAACACTCCCCACTATCGCCTTTTTCTTACACATGGGAAAAATTATTCATCTCATCTACTCCACATAAAATTTTCTTTAAATCAGATATCCCTTACAGAGACTAGTAACTTACTCAATTATACTATCACCACCATATTGCAGCATTAAACTTGTAACTCTATCAATTCAATGCGTCTTTTCCTTCTACACTTTTAATTGCTTCCTTATAATTCGCAATGGTTTACATCCTCAACAGAAACTTTCACACTTAACATCATCATTCACCTCTACTTTCCTTAAAGCTTCCCTTTTCAACATAATATTCAAAGTGTTCCATCTCTTCAACATTGCATTCACATCAGATATCATTACTAAATTTTCCCCTTTTTTTCTGGGAACCATAAAATCAATACCATTTAGCTCCGCTTTTACTTGAAAAACAAAATAGCTTCATCATCTTTTTCGAAAGGTGGATGGAAACGGCAGCATTATTTCTTACCTTGTTTTACTCTCTCTCTCTCTCTCTCTCTCTCTCTCTCTCTCTCTCTCTCTCTCTCTCTCTCTCTCTCTCTCTCTCTCTCTCTCTTATTTATATGAATATCGTATTCACCGTCAATAAATTGCAAACGACAGTCTATTTCATCGTTTAACAACACCTTGAATAACTTCCTTTAATCGATCACACAAACTGTCCTTACCTTACACAACTACTTCTCATCCATTTTACCTGCCCTTCTATAGCAACAAATACTCGCCTCTCTTCTTCAACCCATTCACGGAATTTTGAAAAGAAAGTCTTTAATCCTATACCACAACGCACCCCTTTTCTACCTTCTTATCACAATTACTTGTCTTTGATTACATTTATAACCCCTTTTATACATTTCTATCATATGGAAAGCTACATTTACTTTAAATCATATTTCAACCAAATAATAATCAGATATATTTTTAGCTAATCCGTTCATCTCTATCACACATGTCAACCAGCTCTTAATATATTCTGGTTTAACACGTTGCAGCCTACTCATTTCCTACCCCTTCTCACTCTTCAAAGTATACTTAAAACTATTCTTCATTGGATATAATTTTCCAAACACATTTTCATAAGATTTCCTACATTCTCATCTATTTCAGGAACTACATATCTACCAATAACACCCTATCTTCCTCTGCCTACCTTTGCATTTAAATCACCAAGCGTGGCCACCCTTTCATATTCTTCACACAAGTCCAGGCCCAGTCCCCTGCAAATACATTGCTATATGCTACCGCAATTACAGCCTTTCTCCACCCACACCCAATCTTACCCATAAAATCATTAACTCATTCCCAGTCTTTTTCTTTTTTTTTATATACAAGCCTTAACATTACCCTGGACTGTATTTAGGATATTGGGTCAAAAGGTTCGGTACTGGGGCCTGGGAAGCCATTCAGCGGCCAAGGTTAACTGGAGGAGAACCCCAGTTTGTAGTGTGGAGTGACAGTTAAGAGGATGGACAGCAAGATGGAAGGAAGGAAGCAGGGACAGAGGTATTAGTGAAACACCAACATTACCTACTTGATAACCTCTAAAATACTGCAGAAACGATCACTCTTTGTACTTCACATTTTGAATAGATCTTTGTCACACCTAGTCCCAAGCATCCCGATTATCACATAAGCAAATCGTCAAGTTTTTTCTTTTCCTTTATTATTACTTTTTATTATTACTTGCTAAGCTACAGCCCTAATTGGAAAAGAAGGATACTGTAAGCCCATGGGCTCCAACAGGAAAGATAGCCAGATGAGGAAAGGAAACAAGAAAAAATAAAATATCTTAAGAACAGTAACATTAAAAAAAAATTCCAAAATAAACTATAAAAACCTTAAAAACAAGAGAAAGAGAAATAAGAGAGAATACTATGCCCAAGTGTACCCTCAAGCTAGAGAACTCTAACCCCACACCATGGTACAGAGGCTATGGCACTACCCAAGACCTTAGAGAACAAAGTTTTGATTTTGGAGTGTCCTAGAAGAGCAGCTTACCATAGCTAAAGAGTCTCTTCTACACTTACCAAGAGAAGTATGGCCAATGAACAATTACAGTGCAGTAGTTAACCCCTTGGGTGAAGAAGAATTGTTTGGTAATCTCAGTGTCGTCAGGTGTATGAGGACAGAGGAGAATATGTAAAGAATAGGCCAGACTATTCGGTGTATGTGTAGGCAAAGGGAAAATGAACCGTAACCAGAGAGAAGGTTCCAATGTAGTACTGTCTGGCCAGTCAAAGGACCCAATATCCTTCTACCGGTATTATCATTATTATTATTACTAGCCAAGCTACAACCCTAGTTGGAAAAGCAAGATGCTATAAGCCCAAGGGCTCCAATAGGGAAAAATAGCCCAGTGAGGAAAGGAAATAAGGAAATAAATAAATGATGAGAACAAGTTAACAATAAATTACTCTAAAACAGTAAAAACGTCAAAACAGACATGTCCTATATAAACTACTAACAACGTCAAAAACAGATATGGCATATATAAACTATGAAAGGACTCATGTCAGCCTGGGCAATATAAAAACATTTGCTCCAACTTTGAACTTTTGGAGTTCTACTGATTCAAGTACCCGATTAGGAAGATTATTCCACATCTTGGTAACAGCTGGAATAAAACTTCTAGAATACTACATAGTATTGAGCCTCATGATGGAGAAGGCTTGGCTATTAGAATTAACTGCCTACCTAGTTTTACGAACAGGATAGAATTGTCCAGGGAGATCTGAATGTAAAGGATGGTCAGAGTTATGAAAAATCTTATGCAACATGCATAATGAACTAATTGAACGACGGTGCCAAAGATTAATATCTAGATCAGGAATAAGAAATTTAATAGACCGTTAGTTTCTGTCCAACAAATTAAGATGAGAATCAGCAGCTGAACACCAGACAGGAGAACAATACTCAAAAACAAGGTAGAATGAAAGAATTAAAACACTTCAGAATAGATTGATCACCGAAAATCTTAAAAGACTTTAGTAAATTTGCTGTCCAGAATCGCACCTAAAATTTTAAGAGTCATACAAATTTAAAGAAACATTATCAACACTGAGATCCAGATGTTGAGGAGCCACCGTCCTTGACCTACTAACAATCATACTTTGAGTTTTGTTAGGATTCAACCTCATACCCCATAATTTGCACCATGCACTAATTTTAGCTAAATCTCTATTACGGGATTCACCAACCCCAGATCTACATTCAGGGAATGGAATTTATGCAAAGAGAGTAGCATCATCTGCATATGCAACAAGCTTGTTTTCTAGGCCAACCCACATGTCATGTGTATATAGTTTGAAAAGTAATGGGCCAAGAACACTATCTTGTGGAACACCGGATATCACATTCCTATACTTACTATGGTGCCCATCAACAACAACTCTTTGAGATCAATTACTTAAAAAATCAATAATAATGCTAAGAAACGATTCACCCACTCCCAACTGTTTGAGTTTGAAAACAAGGGCCTCATGATTAACACGGTCAAAAATCTCTCAACGGGTGGCTGTTGTCCTGGCCAACCTACTACCTACAATTACATATATTCAAACTCCATTACCTAGCACTTTATTCTTATTCTTACTATGGGAATTTGCAATATCCTTACACAGTCTAGAACAACAAACCTCTTACTCAACGCCATCTAATAAATTTTACACCATGGAGAGTGGCAAGTACGCTACTACAGGTATTTTCTTCTGGAAATCCCAGATTTTAGTGCTTTCATGTGAAAAGGCTTCATCCTTAGAGCAAGGGGTCCACAACCCTTTTTTGCTTTAAGGTTCTGTACACTGTATCTGTACTCAGAACCATTGCAATTTCATTGGGGACCAATGTCCAGGTTGTATCGCTTACTACCTCTGTAGTAGCAGCCCTCATCAACAGTTGAAATCTGATTGTAGCAGTGACCATTGTATTGTTTTATTTTTCTCTGTATTCTTGGGAAAGCAATTATATATATATATATATATATATATATGTATATATATATATATATATATATATATATATATATATATATATATATATACATATATATATATATATATAACACAAATTTGGGGCATTTAACTCAAAAAGCATATATAATTAGTATACTTCCATTAAAACCAAAGCCCATTATGATATTTCAAAACAATATACGGTAATAGAATCGCTGCTAATTGTAAATTCTACCTGAAATAAACATCCGAATGAGCATCAATTAGCAAATAATTCCCGAAAATTAGATTCAGAATCCCTTTTGATCTCGCTTTCCGCTTTTCTCTCTTTGTTGCCAAAGTACAAAGTCCGACAAGTGAGGTTTACTGGACCTCAAACGCTTGCTGTAATGAAATTATGAATTTCCAACGGCTAGATATTCTTATTATCCTTGAAAATTAAAAAAAGATAAAAGGCTCCCCATATATAG
Organism: Palaemon carinicauda; assembly: GCF_036898095.1. Classification (NCBI taxonomy): domain Eukaryota; kingdom Metazoa; phylum Arthropoda; class Malacostraca; order Decapoda; family Palaemonidae; genus Palaemon; species Palaemon carinicauda. Next base: position 29,487,418 of record NC_090728.1, on the reverse strand, counting down.
CGTCATAGTGACAGGGATTCGAAAATGAATGTCACGATATAGCAAGTGCTTAAGCTATGTTTTATTGTCTTCGTTTTTAATTTGATTTATTTGTAAGGTATCACAAAAAAAAAAAAAAAAATCTCACAGTATTCTTTTTAGTTTCCCACATGTTTAAATATAATTTTTCTTTCTGCACAATATTATAAATCACTTAATTTAAAATTGACCTTTGTTCATATTGTTTTTAATTGCTTTTTGATTTATTGAACCAAAAATTATTTATTCATACCTATTCATACTTAAACCATTGATTATGAAAAAATTACCTCGCCTTAACCACATTTTAATGGTCTGGCCATAAGTTCTTGACGCATACTCTTTGCTTTGTATATATAGTTTGTTTTTTTCGCATTTTTAATTCCTGATCCATATCGTGTGTGATTTAAATAAAATGACCCGTCGGCGGTCATACCTTACTATGGTAAAACTGATATTCTTTTTTCTAGATGCGGAAGTTTTCTGTAAAGTGGTCCATCCATGGTTTACCCGTTCGAGGATGAAAGAAGCTCTTTACCGGATCATTGTTTTCCTCAGAAATAATTCTTCGTTTTTAGGTTTTGCCCGTTGGTATAGTTTTCATTAATACTCGACGGACAACTTACATATTTTTACATTACAACTTCATTGAGCAAAGATTCAACCAGATTTTAAAAAGAAATTTTTAGAAAGAAATATAAACAAAATCGATATGCAAAGCTGAGCACCAATGATACCCAAAATTAAAAAGAGTTAGCCTTTGAAAGTAAGATTAAATTCTACTACGGTCATTCAAAACAACTATTAGCAAACACTTTCTAGCGGAAATGTGAAAATGCAAAACAC
>NC_090728.1:29474054-29481554 GCF_036898095.1 Palaemon carinicauda | reverse complement strand
AGTGACAACGCTAAAATAGATGTGTCATTTATATACAGAAACCCCTTTACAATTAGTTTGAACTTCTTAAGTTCATCCGATCCAAACCGCCAGATTAGGAAGATCATTCCATAATTTGGTCACGTGGAATAAAACTACTAGAATACGGTGTAGTGTTGACCCTTATGATGGAGAACACAAGACTGTTAGCAGCATACCTAGTACTACGTAAAGAATGGTACAGTATGGGAAGATCTGAGTGCAAAGGATGGTCAGAATTATGAAAAATGTTACGTAACTTGCATAAAGAACTAAATTAACGACGGTGCCAGAGATTAACATCCATATCAGGAATAAGCAATTATTATTATTATTATTATTACTATCCAAGCTACAACCCTAATTGGAAAAGCAAAATGCTATAAGCCCAGGGGCTCCAATAGGGAAAAATAGCCCAGTGAGGAAAGGAAATAAGGAAATAAATAACTGAAGAGAACAAATTAACAGTAAATCATTCTAAAAAAAGTAACAACGTCATAACAGATATGTCATATATAAACTATGAACAACTTCAAAAACAAATATGTCATATATAAACTATAAAAAGACTCATGTCCGCCTGGTCAACAAAAAAGCATTTGCTCCAACTTTGAACTTTTGAAGTTCTACTGATTCAACAACCCGATTAGGAAGATCATTCCACAACTTGGTAACAGCTGGAATAAAACTTCTAGAGTACTGCGTGGTATTGAGTCTTATGATGGAAAAGGCCTGGCTATTAGAATTAACTGCCAGCCTAGTATTACGAACAGGATAGAATTGTCCAGGGAGATCTGAATGTAAAGGATGGTCAGAGTTATGAAAAATCTTATGCAACATGCATAATGAACTAATTGAACGACGGTGCCAGAGATTAATATCTAGATCAGGAATAAGAAATTTAATAGACCGTAAGTTTCTGTCCAACAAATTAAGATGAGAATCAGCAGCTGAAGACCAGACAGGAGAACAATACTCAAAACAAGGTAGAATAAAAGAATTAAAACACTTCTTCAGAATAGATTGATCACCGAATATCTTAAGAGACTTTCTCAATAAGCCAATTTTTTGTGCAATTGAAGAAGACACAGACCTTATATGTTTCACAAAAGTAAATTTGCTGTCGAGAATCACACCTAAAATTTTGAAAGAGTCATACAAATTTAAAGAAACATTATCAATACTGAGATCCGGATGTTGAGGAGCCACCGTCCTTGACCTACTTACAATCATACTTTGAGTTTTGTTAGGATTCAACTTCATACCCCATAACTTGCACCATGCACTAATTTTAGCTAGATCTCTATTAAGGGATTCACCAACCCCAGGTCTACATTCAGGGGATGGAATTGATGCAAAGAGAGTAGCATCATCTGCATATGCAACAAGCTTATTTTCTAGGCCAAACCACATGTCATGTGTATATAGTATGAAAAGTAATGGGCCAAGAACACTACCCTATGGAACACCGGATATCACATTCCTATACTCACTATGGTGCCCATCAACAACTACTCTTTGAGATCTACTACTTAAAAAATCAATAATAATGCTAAGAAACGACCCACCCACTCCCAACTGTTTCAGTTAAATAAACAGCAAGTTTTTTTTCAACAAATTAAGTTGGGAGTAAGCAACTGAAGGTCAGATAGGAAAGCAACATTCGAACAAGGTAGAATGGAAGTATTAAAACACTTCTTCAGAATAGATTAATCACCGAAATTCTAATAAAAGACTTTCCCAATACGCCAATTTTTGGTTCATTTGAAGAAGAAAAAGACCGAATGTGTTCTCAAAAATAAATCTACAACCAAGAATCGCACCTAGAATTTTAACAAGTTATATGTAGTTAAGAGATATTGTAAATGCAAAAATCTATATGTTGAGGCGCCACTGTTCTTGATCTACTTACAATTATACTTGCAACTGTGTTAGTGTTCAACTTGATGTTCCCTAATTTTTACCAAGCACTAGTAGCCATAAGTCTAAATTCAAGAGATGGAATTGATGCAAAGAGAGTAGCATCATCTGCTTATGCAACGAGCTTATTTCCCAGGCCAAACAGCATTTCATGCGTAACCTACATACTATGAATAGTAATGGGCAATTGAGAGAAAAGCAAATATACATTTACTTATCAGAACATCCACGGCAACATCTCACGTGACTTGAATACAAAATGTTGGGTGAAAATAAAGTTCATGTGTAAAACATAGAGAGAGAGAGAGAGAGAGAGAGAGAGAGAGAGAGAGAGAGAGAGAGAGAGAGAGAGAGAGAGAGAGAGAGAGAGAGAGAAAATATTCTATATTGTTACTGTTACTTGTATCACAGCGTTTCTTCCTTCTATCTATATCTACAATAAGGATGCAGATATAGTTTCTAGGTATACATATATCTTACCAACGAACTAACAGCGCACAAAATAGGTCATTTCACGAGCACAATACCAACACAAGAGTGTTCAAGCGAGTGATGACATACAAATATACATAAAATAAAAAATCTATACAAACATACATGCTTGTATACATGTACGCACATAGACAGATGGGCTTGCGTGTCCCAATTTTACTGTATGAAACCTAGGAATTTTGTTGTTAAACTAGACTGACGTCACAGCAGCAGCTGCTTCTTACTCACTGAGTAGCCCTTTATGTCAAGCCAGGCCATGGTTAAGTAAAAAAACAAGTAAACCAGTGTACGAATGGTGATATCATTTTGTTTTCATTGCTATCCTATCGAGACATAATCAGTCTCAAACCAAACTTTATTTTGATGCTTTCTACAAGTAATGTTGACAAGAGAGAAGGAACCATGTTAACAACGTAAGGAATTATTCACTAGTATGCTTTTCTCTCTACATTCATTCACCGAAAATGCTAAATAAACGCTCTGCATTTGGGTGTTTCAATATATATATACATGCATACACACACACACACACGCATATATATATATATATATATACACACACACACATACACACACACACACACACACACACATATATATATATATATATATATATATATATATATATATATATATATATATATATAAACACAAATGGTTTCACTTTGAAATATTATCATTTCCCATTTGTTTGCTCAGTTAACTTTAAACATCAAATATATAAAGATGCGATGCCACGAATATAAGGTGAAACAGTAATGAACATTATTGGATGTTTATGAAAGATGCTGAGCAGTGTCAATTGATTAAAGTCATTTACTTTTATATACTTTTATCATGTGATATAGTATACTCAAAGTCAGACTTCATATTCTACAAGAATGATTTATCTTTATTTGTTATGACATTCATAATTAAATTAATCTATATTTCTTTGAAGGTAAATTGCATGTAATTGAATTAATTCACTTGGTAATGATTAGTCATGTTTGACATTTTATTTCACCACTGATTATATTTGACCAATTGCTAACTCATGGTTGGATGACCTCCATCTAACCTCAGAGAAGTTAATGGGAATAAGAGGCAAGAATTCGTGGCAGCTATATATGTAATAGATTGAATTAAACAAAATTATACAACTGTCAGACATTAATGGTAAAATACATTAACTTCAAGGAAAATAAAAGTATAAATATAGATATAAATTCCTAAGGCTATGTCTTTTGGGGGAGGGAAGTGATAGGTGAAGAACATTATCACTACAAAAGAATTTAAAGAGAAGTATGTCTTTTAAACCACAGGCTTGAATGTATGAGAGGATTGTTTAGCCAACTATCTTATGAAAGTGAATTGAGACTGCGAAGAAAAAAATACTGTTGGAATAATTTGTATGCTTTACGCAGGGTAGGAAACTTTCTAACATAGTCAAATTAAGATAGAACATACTGAAAAAACATTATTGAAATAAAAAAACATAATCTGTGTTTCAAGATAATTTGGTCATAAGACGAAACAGTAGTATGATGAGAAATAGGTATAACTCGGGATTTTGAGAGGAAACATCAGTGAAAAAACCTTACAATTAGTATGAAAAGGAAGTGTGTATATTGAGAAACACGTCAAAGAATAAAATTTGTATCTATTAGGAAGGTTACCTATGGTTACTGGTGACCCTTCTGAATAGAAATATGAATGAACGGTGTTGTCGAAGCTTTCTCAACAAGGGATCCGCCCTTGATTTAGCAATAAAGAATGGACATGGCCTTGACTGAGAAACTGCCAAGGAAAACCTCAGATACACACACACACACATATATACATACACATACACGCACATATATACATACACACACACATATATATATATATATATATATATATATATATATATATATATATATATATATATATATATAAGTGTGTGTGTGTGTGTGTGTGTTTTGGGAACCATTTTGAAAAGGGGCACAAGCCAATTGTGGTGGGCAACCTTTTAAGCCTCAAGAACACTCTATTGTTTGTTTTTCAAGAAGAGAACAACAAACATTTTTTTTTTCGTAATAATTTTTAATTAATATTTTCAAAATCCTTTTTCAAATAATAGATTAATATACAGGTAGTTTATATTGCCATTTTATTAAAAATAAACCTTTAAGTACCAAACACTAGAATTTTATGACTAATATAAATTTTTATATCAGATGTCATATTATGTGTTAACGAAAACATGTAAATGTAAAGAAGGTACATATTTCTTTGTAAGTTGTTTTCCATTTTCTTAAGAGACCTACTGGAAGTAAAGGAAGTTTGTGCTTCGAGAAAATGTAATTATAGACATCAGAAAAACATTACCAATGTAATTATGATTTTATTTATTTAAACTTATTTTCTCTTTAAGTCCAATAATATTCAAACAAATATTATGAACATAATACAATTTGTACAGAAAATCGTCCATATACAAATGCAACCGCATTATACGATTTTGTATCACGCACATACAAAACCCTCACATGTTAACGAAATTATATTCATTCATATTTGTTTAATTATGAAAATTGCTGCATCAATGCACACAAGGACTAAATTATCTTCCCCTGGAGAGCGTTGTCAGACCATCAAAGAGACCGCGAACCAACAGGTTGCCCACATCTGCCTCTAGATCCTCTCTCTCTAGAGCACTTTACATTAAATCGCCTTCATTGCGAAAAAGGGAACAAACCAATGCCATAGAGCCTAGATCCTCCCTTCCAGGAGAACCTTACAAATTAATTAAAAATGTATTCAGAAAAAATCCTGAACGTACTGCAGTGATAGTAAGGCTCATGATGAATATGATTTTGCCGAATTCATTAAACGGGTTTCAAAGTGAATGAAATTCATCGAATGAAATTAGAGTTATCAGATTTAATTTTTTCATATCAGAAAACGACTGAATTTTTATTTTCATTTCTCTGGCAGGGAATAATGATGAGGATAATTATAGATTATTCCTTTCAAGTCCTTCAATGTTATTTCATATTATTTCATATTATTTAATATATATATATATATATATATATATATATATATATATATATATATATATATTATGTTTGGGTGGTTTTGCATATGATTGTGTAAGCAAACAATATATAAATATCCCAAATTCATGTGTGTATATATATATACATATATATATATATATATATATATATATATATATATATATATATATATACATATATATATGTAAATATTTATATACATTTATATATAAATCTCTCTCTCTCTCTCTCTCTCTCTCTCTCTCTCTCTCTCTCTCTCTCTCTCTCTCTCTGTATATATATATATATATATATATATATATATATATATAGAGAGAGAGAGAGAGAGAGAGAGAGAGAGAGAGAGAGAGAGAGAGAGAGAGAGAGAGAGAGAGAGAGAGAGAGAGAGAGAGCTTTCCTGAGTGAGCATACATTAACGTTGTGATTAGCCATGACCAGCAAAGCTGTACTAGTCAGGGCCACCCATACTAGGTTGGTTCGCTGTGAGGGATCAAACTAAATTCTCCCACATCATCAATCCTAAGTGGCCAGCGTGGTGATGAAAATGGCCAAACTCTAGACATGACTAAGAACATATCTGAGGAAATATATATATATATATATATATATATATATATATATATATTCCTCATACTGGGATCAAACCCTAATCCCTTCAACTGAAAGGCAAGGTCGCTACCAATAATGCCTCCAGAGGCCTTTCATTTGAAGAGGATAGGGTTCGATTCCAGTACGTGGTAGTAATTCATTTCTATTTGAACATGATATTGTGTTAATCTTCAATATATATATATATATATATATATATATATATATATATGTGTGTGTGTGTGTGTGTGTGTGTGTGTGTGTGTGTGTGTTAAAGCATGTGATACTTAAAGTTTGAAATGGAGAGGATGCATATGAAGCCATTGGCGTGTAGTCAGCTCCATATGAGCTCGATAAGGATTAAGACAAATACCACGACATTATATTTAGGTGAAATCTGATCTGGCCAGAGCCCACGTCTGGCCAGAAGGGCCTGGCATTCTACACGAACAAATGATACTTCGATCGAGCTCTGCATTTTGTTCTCTATCTTTCAAAGAGAATTAGACACCACTTCATTGTATACATTCAACTGGTAACCCGAAGAAATTATGTCATTCTTTCTTTGTTAGCTTATGATTGCTAATTGATATTTAAAAGATTTTTGGATAACTGCAATAATAATTGCATGAAAATTGCACCGCGAGCATCGTGAATGGCAACTACATTTTCAAAGTTTCTGCCCACAAAACGTATTCATTATCATCATAGCGAATAATTTTGAAATTACTGCAACATTTCCTTATCTACTTCAATGTTCATTTATTCCAAACCCGAAGAAAACTAGGAAAATGGGAAAGATAAAGAAGTGAGGATAAAAATCAAATGAAAAGCTTTGCAGAAAAATCATTCCAAAGTGTACGGGTGGGGGAAGGTAAACAGTCGCTGAAATTTTCAATCACATGAGCACAAATTTCCTTATGATCATTGCGTGAAGAAATGGATTACTGAGTTTTACATGCTCACCTTATAAAAAGAGGATTGGATTTATGATTATACCTATAACCAGGCGCTGGGGCCTGCGAGACCATTCTGCACCCGTGTAAATGCAGGATTTGTTAAAGTTAATAGAATGGACAAATTAGGAGTAAGCGGAAAAGGAGATAAAGATGGATATAAAAACGAAGTGCAGAAAGACTCTTCAAGAATGACTATAGTGTGCCATGGGAGGTAAACTCACACTATTTCCTCCAACCCTATGGAGATATATAGGACGGGGAAATCTTTACTTGCACTAAACATAATTATCAATAAATTATCTCGAAGGGCGGAGGCATGCAATGCAATCTTACTCCTAAGTAATCCTTGTAATCCTGTCCAAGTACAGTTGGACACAGAAGCCACTGACACACTTTACACTAAAGAAGAGCACCCTTACTTCGCGACAAGTAACCAAACGGAGAGTGTAAGGAGAGATGGCAGAGGTGGAGGGCGG
>NC_090728.1:29464054-29469054 GCF_036898095.1 Palaemon carinicauda | reverse complement strand
TTTAATACAGTACATTTACTCAAAAATTATTGAAAAATATTATCCTTTTTGTAAACAATATTTGCATGTTCAGATATGTAGAGGATTGACGAATATTATAAATATTATAACTACAAGCCAAAATACAACTCGAATCGAAAAAGCAGAATACTATAAACCTAAGCCACCCAACAAGGATGGCAGCCCAGTCGGGGAAAAAATCAGACAAGAATGAAATATACATGAGAAATAACGCAATATTGAAAAATAATTAACTAAGAAATAAACTATGTAAAGAGACTCGTGTCGACCGGCTTCACACAGCAATGCTTTTGCACCAATATTTTCCTTCTAAGCTTCATTCATATATTAAAAGGAACTCTGCAACGTACACTGGTGAATTTCTCTTTCTAAAAAGTGCACAGCAGCGAGAAGTGAGAACGTGTTTTACCGCATGTTTATTATAAAAAACAGAGATGCCTACTTCGACAAGTACTTAAACATTAGGGTATTATAAATCTAAGTCAGGTGTATTAACCATGATCATGGAAGCTTTCTATACACCGTTGACCTTTTTCATGCAATTTAATATTGATCGTTATGTGGGAAAAGTACAGATTGGCAACCTATTATATTTCTAAGCCTAACATATCTTAATGATCCAAATGAACATATTCCAGAAATACATAATTCACACCAAAAATACTGATTTATCAAATATACACGGTAATTATTAAACACGTTGTACAAAATAATTATGTGAGTAACTGCATTATGTATGAGCTCTGGTCTTCTTATTTCGATTTATGGATTTTGATTATAAAGCCCGGCGCTGTGAACTGTGAGGCCAGTTACCACCCAAGTTCATCTAGTGTACAACCCTGTAGTTATAGTATATGGTAAAATTAGGTGTTGAGAAATCGATGAAAGAAAGATTTGAGGTAGCCTATGTGATAATGTTCTTAACTGGTGACCGCCAGATTGGGATTCGAGTCCCGCTTAAACTCGATAGTTCCTTTGGTCGCTGTAGCCTCGCCATCCTTGTGAGCTAAGGATGGGTCGTTTGGCAGAGTATACAGGTCTATCTGCTAAGTCTTTAGCAGCCATTGCCTGGCCCTGCTTGGTCCTAGCTTTGGTAGAGAGGGGCTTTGGCACTGATCATGTGTATATATGGTCAGTCTCTAGGGCACTGCCCTGTTAGATAGGGCAATGTCACTCTCCCTTGCCTCTGCCATTTATGAGCAGCCATTAAACCTTTATAAGAAGATGAAAAAGATGTAAAGTAGAAGGATATAAATCAAGTGCACGTATGAGCCAAAGTAACGCTGCGATCACCCTCAAGTAATGCCTACAGACAGGTTTTCTGAAGACTTCTGTTATTCGTTTCTGATTTGCCTCATGTTTACTATAACTTGTGGCTTCAATGGCACTGCTGTCCAAGAGGAATCTGTGTTGTTTTAGTTTTGCTACCTCTACACCCTTTCTCCTGAATTTGCCTATTTTTATAACTAAGACATAATTTCAGGTGCAACATGTAAAAGAAAAAAAGAAAAAAACGTAGCTCACAAAGGTTTGTCCGCTTTACCAGTTTACATATTGAAAGTATTTAAGAGCAGGATCACGATGGGCAACAAAATTCTTTTACTTGCGTTATTCTACTATACACGCTACAAGGGCAACACACTTTATTTATTACACCATGAAAAGATAAAACAGGATATCCTTGTCATCTTTTTAGGGTAATTTACAATTTAATCGTCTTTGTTTCCCTTACAACAAACCTATTTTGAATAAAACTCAAACCAACCCTTCTGCCAAGACGATTTGCATTTTTAGGGGCTCTTGGATCAATCCTGAACGACTGGAGGATTTTGAAGACAATTCTACTAAAACTCTCTTCAGACCTTTGAGAAATAATATAATTTTTCCCTATGGTTCAGACTCGTAAACACCAGCTGGCAATCGGTAGAGAATTGAATTCTTTGAACAAATTGGCTAACAACTTTCTAGAATTCCTGCCGCAAACTATATTTAACAAAAGAATAATTAAATGGTGACTTGAATATTTTCTGTGAAAGTAGAATTTCACAAACATATTGATTTGAATAACATGAAAGAATATTTGTCTCGGGAATTGGAAAAATGAAGGTTATATCGCTGAGAAACTGATAGTTTGAAAAGGTTTAAATGACACTCTCGGCACTTTCAAATGGCAGATCCGCTTTACAGACAAGCCATTTATCTTTTATTTGCTCTTTCATGCCAAATAACAAAATGCTGCTGGTCATTGCATGGTCATAACCCTCCGTCATAATGAATGACCATTTGTCAATTTAAATGAGTTTGTTGTCACCACGAATAAAGATAGGAATATATCAATTTAAAGGTTTATAGGTCACGCATGAATAGCAGAGGCAAGAGATAGAACTATGCCCTAGAGACTGACTATAAATACATATTATGATCAGCGCCCAAGCCCGGTCTCCATCAAGCTAGGACCAAGGAGGGTCAGGCAAGGGCTACTGATGATTCAGCAGGTAGAAGCTTAAACTCCGCTAGCACACAAGGATGATGAGGTTGCAGTCACTACTAGAAACTATCAAGCTTGAGCGAGGCTCAAACTCCCATCCAACAAATTGCTAGGCAGGGACGTTTCCAATGAGCTACCACAATTGGATGAATATCATGGAAACAAAGAATATTCATGCAAGTTTTAGTATGATTTTAGCCATATCAATTCATGAAGGCCTCGAGTGTCATTGTTAAATTCTCAATTGTTTTATTCGAAGTTGTCAGTTTGCAATGAAAATACATAACAGATAGACGAGTAACATACAGAAGTGAGTTCCAACTAACAATGAGCTATATTCTACAAATTTTGACTCTTTTGTAAAACCACACTTAAAAATAAGAAAAATATTGTTGAATAGGGCAACAAATATTTTATACTACCTGGATACCCTGCTACAACATGAATTGTTAAATTTGTACGTTGACCACCATAAGGAGAATATTCAGGAAGATTACTGTGAAAATATTCCTGGACACCTCTAGTTTTTCATAACATAACTGATCAATCATCATACCTTTGACCACAACAGCCACAGCAGTTATCTTGCATGGGGTGACCTGAAAACTATCATATTTGCTATCCCTTTCCTATAGTATCTTTTGTGACTACAATACACGATCATTTAAAAATATTCTAACCTTAAGAAAATCTTTAAACAAATGAGTTATTAATGTATGACACATCACCCATTATATGAATAACATTATTTAAATCTGACACAGGCATGTAATTATAACTATGCAATTTAACAAAATAATAGTATTTATCCATAGTTATCGCAAATTCTAATATAGCTAAAAGAACGGCCGTTATTTACAAATAGTGAACTGATACAAATGATACTGGGTAATATGATGTTAATTATTATTATAAGTACTAATATTTGAGCTATAAAGTGCGGCACACTCTAAGCCATGATTCTCACTACGAAAACACTACTGTTTGCGAACACCAAAAACTTTGGTTATGATCCAATAAGAACAGTGGCCGTTAGAGTTGCTGAAGTATATATGATTCAGAAGTTTTGAGAAGCAGGCGACGTGGGAAACTAGGGCCCTGCTGGATGGGATGTAAGAGGTGTTGGAAGGGAAAGGCTTTATATCCAGGAGGTTTGAGGCTTGCTAGAACAAATGAGTGGTGCAGGGCGTGAAAAGTGTCAACTATATTTCTGATGGTAAGACAGATGTGTAGGAGTGTAAATTCAGATGTAATGGAAGTTTTTATGCAAAGGGGGTCGTTCTCTATTCCGTAAATAAAGCGTAAGGGGATAGTCCAGATGCTTTATCCCATTTACATTAAAAGGAATTATTGATGCAAGGTTCATGGTTTAATCTACTGTATAATTGCTGCTCACTAGTCATCTAACTTGTAACTGGGTACAAACGTTTGTTAAGTCCGCGATAAAGGGTATAAAGCTACCCTTCCGGCGCCATGCCCCCTACAGAAGGAAAAGGTGAAGGGATTAAAAAAGAATGCATTTACATATAAGCAAACAACTAAAGCTGTAAATAAACTCAAACTCAAGTATATGCTTAGTTTTCGTTATCTTCTAACTCGGTTCTTAAAATCATTCATAAGCATACAGGAAAATGGGTCTCTCTCTCTCTCTCTCTCTCTCTCTCTCTCTCTCTCTCTCTCTCTCTCTCTCTCTCTCTCTCTCTCTCTCTCTCTCTCTCTCTATATATATATATATATATATATATATACATATATATATATATATATATATATATATATATATATATATTATATATATATATATATATATATATATATACATATATGTATATATACATATATACTTTTCATACACTCACACACACACACACACACACACACACACACATATATATATATATATATATATATATATATATATATTTATATATATATATATATATATATATATATATATATAAAACAGTTTCCCATAACATAGTAGTTCCCAAGTAAAACAACAGTAGTCGCTGCTACATCCATCATTCAAAAGTTGACCAATGAATGAACTGCGCAGTAAAACTTCCACAATATAAGTCGCCTATTACACCTATAAGGAATGCTCATCAGCAGCAAGTCAAACACCCCAAAACACAGCTCGCTTACTCACCCCACCTTGCATAAAGTTTTCTGCCTAATAGATAACAATTCCACTTTTTTCTATTACATCTTTTACGTTGTGTATCTGACCATTTTTAGGTCTTGTTCACTGATCTAAATTCGTCAATTTTTTCCTCATGATCAAACCGCATCAAAATGCACCCCTTCATCAATGTTAACCTTTCTATCACTTCTTAAACCATATATTATGAATACATTTCATATCAACTGTTTAATACTTTATTCTGATACATACTTAACATGAAATAAATGAGTTAGTTAAATAATCCCCTCATGCATTTCAACATCCTTGGTTTCTAGAGGCACTAGAAATTCAAGTCTCTTAATGATG
>NC_090728.1:29421554-29456554 GCF_036898095.1 Palaemon carinicauda | reverse complement strand
TAGCTTAGAACAATGCCCAATCACCTAAACTATATTTGTTTGAAATGTATTTTAAAGTATAAATCACTGAATAACGATTTAGAAAAAAGGTAGAAAATAATAGAGGTAAACACCATTAAAGAAATGAGTCATGTCAAAATGATACCCATAGAAAGTCCTTTTAAACTTAAAAGGATATTCTATTTCTAATTAAGATAACGATTAAACTAAATAAACCTCAAAAGTTTTTAACGGCTAAATGTTAATTACGTAGCTAAAAAGTCTGCTCATTCAAGATAATCAAGAAGTGACTGATGTATTTCTGGTCATTCCTTTAGTGCTTTAATTCAATCTATCAATTAGTATATTGATATGGTATTTTCATCTTGATATTGAAAGCCATACAGATTACATATGTCAAGGAATCACGTCACACATTTCAAGGGATGACTGGACTAACAACTCCATCTCCAGGGATGAATGCAATATTTCAATGTTAATCTCCAATTGATTTAGTAGTTTTGAGAACAAAGCCCTCAGAAGAATATTTGGAGTTGAATGGCAGGACAGGATTGGAAATGTAACTATAAGAGGGATTACTCGAGTGCCATATGTGAATGAGATCATGATGAGGAGTAGATGGAGATGGTTTGGACATGTTCTCCGCACAAGCTAAGAGAGATTAGTTCATCAATCGTTCAGATGGACTCCACAAGACACTAGAAGAGTTGGAAGACCCAGACCTACACGGCTGAGGAGTATGATGCGCGAAGTAGGAGATGATGAATGGAGAAGTATGGAATTAAAAGATCAAGATAGAGACGACTGGCGAAATCTAACCGAGACCCTTTGCGTCAATAGGCATAGGAGGAGATGATGATGACGATGAAGGTAGAAGCTGCTCTACAAATGATCTCTGAACATCATACACTAAGGCTTGCAGATATCTTTATTTCAGATATGGTCGTAAATAACAGAGTAATGTCATGATTCTAAAGATAACATGAAATTCGCATGTGACCCTTACTTATTTCAATGAATTAAAGTTTTGCTAACTCGATCGATGCCTTTATTAGCTAATCTATCTTATACAAAACAAATCACGTTATATGGTGATGGCAGGCGTGTTGTTCATATGAAAAATCACTCAAGTACCAGTTTGAAACATTAACATGTACTAGGTTCTCATGAAAGTACGTAGTTATATTAAAAAAAAAATCGGCTACTGCCATTAATAAGGAATAACTAATGATCCCATGTCCCCAATGATTAAATCTACCCTTCGATTTGATAATATTTTGACCCTATAAACAGTGGGAACGTGCGTTGACCTACATCCTCATCAGCACCTGCCGATATGCCGACTCATATAACATTCAAGCCACTACACAAAAGGACTCTCGAATTACACGTGGTATTATATTCCTTGCACATGGCAGATTTCCATTAATGGAATTTCCCATAGTATTACATGGGCCACAACTCTGCTAATTACCAAGACTTACTTTCTCAAAACTATAATACCAATTTTATTACAACTGTTCTCGTCGTAATCATCATCAGAAATAACTTTGCAGCTAATAAAGCTAATATCAAACAGAAGCGGCATCAAACTAATTGTGACTAACTACAATGTATAACATTATTCTATTAATTACAGTACTTGTATTTGGTCTCTTTAAAAACAACTACATCACGATATAGTTGCAATTAGCGGGAGTTGATAGTTACAAAGGTTGTTTTTCTTACAAGATACATAAAGTCGCCTTTAAATGACATCAGTAATTTCCCATTTCCTCTTTGGTTAAACTCCACCTGCTGAAAGAAAAGAGCTGAGGGGAACTGATATGCTAATGTTATATTATCAAATGTGAAGTTTGATATGTGGAAACGTTCTCAGTTGATTTTATTTTCTCTCTCTCTCTCTCTCTCTCTCTCTCTCTCTCTCTCTCTCTCTCTCTCTCTCTCTCTCTCTCTCTCTCTCTCTCTCTCAGGCGTGTGTATATATATATATATATATATATATATATATATATATATATATATATATGTGTGTGTGTGTGTGTGTGTGTGCGTGTGTGTGTGTGTGTGTGTTTGTGTGTCTTTCCATATGCCTCTTTTCCCTTAATAAGGCAGTGTCTAAAGTTATATAATTCCAGTCTTTTACGAAATTATTTTGATAGTCGCACACCCTGTCCAATTAAAGTTCATGGAGCTTATATATTTATATGTGTGCGTGTTTGTATCTGTGTATCTGTGTCATAGCTCTTGAAATCCTTCTACAAAAAAGTCACCCCTAAAATACCAGAAACTCACCCAAAACAACTAAAATCAGGTACAAAATTTATATAAAAAAAAAAAACCAAGCTAGTGATAACAAAAACAATAAAGGGTAAAATGCTAAGACATAAGTACATAGAAATTTATTACAACTCTTAGTCTAAACAAAACTATGCCATTAACCGTGAAAATACCTGTGCATAACATATTCCCTTAACTTTCTAATTTTATCACTCTAACCCTAGGGTATGTCTGCACTGCCTAATGGATGTTCATAACGTTATCCTCACAAACTGCTAAAAATACTCTGGAAGATTAACCGAATTTACAAAAGACATAAGGATACTTGCCGCCTGGTGATAAAATACACGGAGACATATACGCACACACACAATAATATATATATATATATATATATATATATATATATATATATATATATATATATATATATATATATATATATCAACACGCATTGCATATATTCGTATACATACATACATTATACACACGCACACACACACACACACACATATATATATATATATATATATATATATATATATACATATATATATATATATATATATATATATATAATTTTTTTACATTCCTCCCTTTTCATTATTAAATTTATCTTTTCTCCTTTTTCACCTTCCCCTTCTTTTTGCACTTAATTTCAGCATCCTTCCTTTTATCCCCTCCCTTACTCCTTTTTTTTCTACTACCTTCTTTTTCTCGCCTTCCTCTTTTTCATACGTTTGATTTCCTATTCACTTTTCTTACTCACCTCCCTAGCATTTCTTTTCCTTTCCTATCTCGTTCTTGCTTTTTCCCTCATCTTTTTCAAAAGCCTTTGCCCTCCTCTGTCATCTTCTTTATGATTTCGCATATAACTTTTTCTTCATATGCTCAATAATTCACCACCCTTTTAATTTCTCCTCTTTATTGCATTACTCCTTTCTCCCTAATGTTTCTCACAGTCGATTTTCTCTGTTATTTCTAGTTTATTTCTTCATACATAGCAATTCTCACCTTTTGTTGTCTCCCTTAACATAATTTCTTTCTCCCTTCTCATCCAACCCTTTTCCATATTCTCTCCACTTCCAACTTTCTCATCTTTCGATTTCCTTCCTTACCTCTTCCTTTACTACCTCTTTTGCATGGCGCCATGGTCAACCTTGATGCCAAAATGCAGTCATGCCTACACCATACATTTGAATGCCATTTACATATGGGAACCCCTATTCTCTCTCTCTCTCTCTCTCTCTCTCTCTCTCTCTCTCTCTCTCTCTCTCTCTCTCTCTCTCTCTCTCTCTCAGTATATCTTGTTATTTGCTTTGCTTATTAAAACTCACTCTGAAAATTAATAAAGCGATGTCCTTTACTCCTGTATCTCTTATTAGAAGCATTAATTATACGACTAAAACCAAGGAGTTACGAATCAATAAAGCTTAAAATAGAATCTATTGAATAAGTAATTAAACGCGTTGACTCATTGATGAAGAACTTCAGAATACCGTAAACCATATGTTATGAATAGGTAAATGTTCTTAAAGCCCTAAGATAAACAGGTAATGACATCTAACTCCAGTACTCTATGGAATACATTTCAAAATAACTATTAAATTCTACAATACATGAACATCTAACTCTTGGGGGTAGAAAATAAATACTTTTATGGCATATCAAAATAGATCAATGGATTTTACACACACGTTGCGCCCATACGTGTGTGTCTGTGACCATAATACATGGCATTTTATTATGCCTTAAGATTAAGTGATAAAAATTCAAGCTTAATTTAAAAAGCTCTAATCTGCCTATTAACCATAAAATCGCACAAGGATTTTCCGAGGGTTATCTTCCATGAATTTAACAAAATATAAATATTCTGCATCATGAATTAATGATCGACCATCAATTTCCCGAAAATTGTTCGGCGAAAAATCCACATGGAATTCTCCAAAAAGGATGCACCCTAACAAAATGAACTGGGGAAAAAAATTATTTTCATAATGTTATGGCCGATTGGTATGACCTAATTCCCAAGGGATATATTTTTCGTGATGCTCACTTTGGTAAACACTAATGGGGAGAGAG
The DNA here is from genome assembly GCF_036898095.1 of Palaemon carinicauda. Lineage (NCBI taxonomy): Eukaryota > Metazoa > Arthropoda > Malacostraca > Decapoda > Palaemonidae > Palaemon > Palaemon carinicauda. The sequence goes on along the minus strand of NC_090728.1, from coordinate 29,452,192 downwards.
AGAGAGAGAGAGAGAGAGAGAGAGAGAGAGAGAGAGAGAGAGAGAGAGAGAGAGAGAGAGAGAGAGAGAGATGTATAGTGCTTCATGTTCATTCTTAACATTAGTCTATATTTAAAAATACATCAAACGATAGAGAAATGTAGATGTAACATCTTGCTAAAGATTGACCTCCTGTATCAAACTAGTCTAATCCACGACAAAGATCTTCATAAATAGACCTTATCTAAGACTTATTGAAATTTGAACCTGTTGACAATTAAACGCTGGAGTAAACCGTCAAACAAGCATATCTCAAGCACACATTTAAGTACAATAAATGCCAGAAATATTTAGTTCAAGGGTACACATTCAAAACTAGACTAGAACATCACTTGGAAAAATTCAAACATATTGGTTTTTACTATATATATATATATATATATATATATATATATATATATATATATAAAAAAAAAAAAAAAAAAAAAACTATCCTCTTCACACAAACACACAAGAATCTAAAGTTCGTATTGGAAGTTGGACTTCTTACTCTTTTTTTAAATCATATATCAAATTTTAAACATTTCATTAATTTATTCATTCACTTTTTATATTACGTTATCAAGTTTTTATAAAGCATACTCTAATCGGCATCAATGACCATCATTGTTATGATAGCAGATTATTACCAATCATTCATTCATTTAGCATAAGTTACATTTCGGTTCCTCCCAAACAATAGCATCAAACCTGCGGCGAACCCCGCTTTAAAAAAAATATTCTTACACATATATACATTCCATTTTTGTATCAACCTGCTAACAAACAAACAAACTGAACTAAAAACATAGCCTAAATTCTTACTTAACTTTTGACCCCACACTATGACATTGACCCCATCTGCAAATTGGGATCATTAATGGATCAAGTATGTATGTAAGTCTGCCCCTCACATAGTTCAAAGGTTAATTTCCTAATTGACCTTTCACCTCTTACTATTACCTTACCCCTAAATTTAATTTATCCATATCAGATCATTAGTGTAGTAAGCATATCAAATATTCAGAATATTTCATTTATTTCGAAATCATGGCCAAGGTTACAATCGTAAATTACCTTTGATGTTTGATTATGAACTTGACCTTATTTTGTGCATAAAAATTATTAGTAGATAGATTTTTATAATCTATAGGTAGTAGGTTGGCCAGGGAACCAGCCATCCGTTGAGATACTACCGCCAGAGTTATTGGGTCCTTTGACTGGCCAGACAGTACTACATGGGATCCTTCTCTCCGGTTACTATTAATTTTTCCTTTGCCTACACATACACTGAACAGTATGTCCTATTCTTTACTTATTCTCTTCTGTCCTCATACACCTGATAACACAGATTACCAAACAATTCTTCTCCCAAGGGGTTAACTACTACACTGTAATTGTTCAGTGGCTACTTTCCTCTTAGTAAGGGTAGAAAAGATTCTTTAGCTATGGTAAGCAGCTCTTCTAGAAGGACACTCCAAAATCAAACCACTGATCTCTAGTCTTGGGTAGTGGAAGACCATGGTACAGAGACTATCTCTGTACCATGGTCTTCCACTGTCTTGGGTTAAAGTTCTCTTGCTCGAGGGTACACTCGGGCAGACTATTCTATCTTATTTCTCTTCCTCTTATTTTGTTAGTTTTTTATATATGAAATATTTAATATAGTGTTGCTACTGTTCTTAAAATATTTTATTTAAATTGTTAATTACTTCTCTTATTTTCTTGTTTCTTTTCCTCACTGGGCTACTTTCCCTGTTGGAGCCCCTGGGCTTATAGCATCCTGCTTTTCCATCTAGGGTTGTAGCTTAACAAGTAATAATAATAATATACCTTGGAACTTGAGTGTGCATTTGACCTTGGTCTAACTACAAACAATTCTCTTTATTAAATTAGGAATGTCAATTATGAAATCACTCTCATATATTTCAAAGGTTCTAGCCAAGGTTTAACTTTTGAACGACCCTTGACCTCTTAAACATTACCTTTAAATCTACTTTAACTTCTTTCTTTACATGCGATTTATGCATGAGTATAACAAATCTCCATCTTGTGTAGTTCAAAGAAAAGGTTACTTTATGATTTGACCATAAACTTATTCACCACATGGCTTATTTATGGAATGTTAATCATACACATACATATACCAAGGAACTTTCCCCAATTTTGGAGGGTAGCTGACATCAACAAATGAAACAAAAACAAAAAGGGGACCCCTACTCTCTACGTTCCTCCCAGCCTGACAAGGGACTCAACTGAGTTCAGCTGGTACTGCCAAAGTGCCACAGCCCACCCTCCCCCGTTATCCACCACAGATGAAGCTTCATAATGCTGAATCCCCTACTGCTGCTACCTCCGCGGTCATCTAAGGCACCGGAGGAAGCAGCAGGAAATGTTAATGTCAATGTTAAATTCCCACTAGACCTCTGATCTGCGGAAAGGTCAAAAGTTAACACTCTTACCTCTCCCAAAGTTTAATTCATTTTTGACATCGCAAGTGCCACTTTTCATAAAATCCGCGTGAAAATTCACCAATACTGTCCGAGTTATCCTTTTAACATAGAAATAAATAACCTGGACTAAAACCAACGTCCTTGTTGGAGGTAACGACCGCAGAGACAGGGGCATTCCAAATAATAAATGCAATCATTAATAAAGATGATGTCCAAAATTTCATCATAAAAGTTACAAAAGAAAATTCTGAGAAATTTATGAAATTACCTCAAAATAGCTATCGGTATATACGAATAAATAGGACATACCTATTAATCAACACGAAAAGACCTGAACAGGATTCCCTTCTTTCCATTTCATTACGACTTCCCACATAGGAGCTTCAAAAGAAGGATTAAAGCAAAATCAGATATCACAAGGGCTTCTTTTCTATTTTCAATTTCCTGGAAACATGAGGATGTATTTTTCATTCTGTTTACTAATTGAATTCATTATTTATACAGTTATAACAAGTATCAATTTCCTTATTGAATTAAATTAATCAATGCCATGAATGTTGATATTTATTTGTTAAAAACATTTGATTAATATGAATGAAATGCACCATCTTTCTTAGTGGATATACGTAATGCATACATGAATTATACTCGCTAATATCATTGTGTATGTTCTCTTTCGTGTTCTATTAATACATTATGGGAAATAAAACAGACACCAAGACCAATCAGCCATCTTTACGTAAAATCTGTACCCATAATATACATAAGGGAATAACAAAAAAAAAAAAGATAATCTTTGATATGAGATCGTGATCCTGTAACGCGATCCGAACAAATACTTACACTCCAAAAACACTATTACATAGATTTATGGTAATATGTTTATCTGTATTTTCAGACACGCCTTCTCTCTGTTTGTCCTATCAATCATTCTTAAATCTGTCTCAAGCCACCCACTCTTCAAGACCTTGATTTGTAGTTCAGACCCTCCGCTTCAGGTATAATTTACAACCATCTTAAACATCTAATAAAACATTTTAAAGGGAAAACATTACATCCCACTACTACTACTACTACTACTACTACTACTACTACTACTACTACTACTACTACTACTACTAGAGTTTAAACATCTGTTCCTTGAATTTTCTTACATGAAAAAAAAACTTTTATTTTGCCAATGTTATTCTTAACTATAACCCGTTCACTAAATACGTCAGTTGTTTATGTAAGTCCCTGTTCTGTGCTTGCAATTGTAATACGATAATGTACAAGTATTATCAAAGGTCACTTCTTTCCTGAAACTTCTTCATAAATTTTACTCTCTATCACATTATTATTATTATTATTATTATTATTATTATTATTATTATTATTATTATTATTATTCGCTAAACTAAACCCCCAGTTAGTATAGCAGGATGATATAAGCCAAAGAACTCCAATAGGGAAAATAGCCCAGTGAGGAAAACAAATAAGGTAATAAATTAACTATATATTAGATGTACTGAATAAAATATTTCAAGATCAGTAGCAACATTAAAATGAATCTTTCACATAAACTATCAAGAGAGACTTTGTCAGCCTGTTCAACATAAAACCATTCCCTGCAAGTTTGAACTTCCGAAGTTCCATCGACTCGATTGTCCAGTTAGGAAGATCACTCCACAACCTGGTATAAAACTGTTTAGTGTTGACCATTATGATGGAGACAGCAAGACTGTTAGAATTAACTGTATACCTATTACTGCTTACAGGACGGAACAGTCTAGGAAGGTGTGAATGCAAAAGATGGTCAGAATTATGAAAAATCACAGGCAACATAAATAAAGAACTAACTGAACGAGGGTGCCAGAGATTAATATCAAGATAAGGAATAAGAATAATAGATCGCAACTTTTAGTCCAACAATTAAGATGAGATAATAGGTCAAAAGTCATGTTTTCATTTGTAGAAATAAACTCACGATGTGCCTAAAAGCGCATGGGCAAACAGACTTCAAGCAAAAAATACTATTAAAATTTAAAGAGGGCCTACACGATGTTAAATAGCAATACTAGATTCTCTTCTTGTGCTGCAATCACTTCCCTGAAACCCAATATCAACTATTGCATTTATTTATATGCAAGAGAGAGAGAGAGAGAGAGAGAGAGAGAGAGAGAGAGAGAGAGAGAGAGAGAGTATTTCAAACATAAAGATGCTTAACTGCTCTGTTGCTAGTTCAAGTGGTGGAGTGATTTTACCGTCAGCACCAACCAGCCATCCAGAAAGGTAGTTTTAGCGGTGTGGACTAAATAGAAAGAAATTTTTGTCCGCAATAGTACGTACTTCACACTCCAATGGATGAGGCAAAGTTAAGTGAAGGGGATCAGAGGTTCTTGTAGTTGTAAGTGGCTGAGGGGTTGTTATGAAAAGATGACAGAGTACGTCGACTAATGGACTGGAAGAGTATACTCTATCTCGGTTGAGTTTTTATCAAGAGGAACATTTGATTAGTTCCTTAAACGCAATAAAATTATATGCAATCACATAAATAAAAACAATTATCCAAAAATTCATACAATACACACACACTATAAATAAATAAATAAATTAATGTATGTATATATATATATATATATATATATATATGTATATATATGTATGTGTATATATATATATATATATATATATATACATATATACATATATATGTATATATATACATATATACACACACACACACACACACACACACACACATATATATATATATATATATATATATATATATATATATATATATATATATAGTTAGTAAGCTATACCGAATATCCAACAACCTTGCCTAAGTTTCCCCATTGTTTGGTGAACTCTCGAAAGGGGAATGACGTCACACTTGTAACTGCCAAATCATTACCAGTGAGGAATTGCCGCCGTTGGATCATGACTACACAGATTTTCTGTTGCCAAAGTTGCGAAAAATACAGTTACATCTACTAAAATATATATCTATTAATAGTATTGTCCTTAAAAAGATCTCGAGTAATTGTGATAAACCACCTTGCCTTTTTAAATCACGAATAACCCTAAATACACCTATACAGCTATCATTTTAATTAATATGATGAAGATGCCTACGGTATATAACAAAATCCATTCGAAGGCACATTTCAAATGGATAACAAACTTAAACAGTCATTACCAATATTGGTAATGGTCAGGAGGTAGCAGTGAGTAAGTTTCTTAATGCAAAATATTGGCAATAGTTAATTTTTTAAAAGCCAGAAACCGTATGATAACAAAAATGGTCCTCCTTCCCAAAGTCCAAGATTCAAATTCTTCCAAACCAAACACACACTCTCTCTCTCTCTCTCTCTCTCTCTCTCTCTCTCTCTCTCTCTCTCTCTCTCTCTCTCTCTCTCTCTCTCTCAGTACAGATCCATATCATCTACCATCACAAATTAAGTCTTTAATGAAATATCTGACTTTGACAGATGTATGGTCGAATAAGCAATAATAAATGTGTATTTCTCATGGTCTTCGATGTAAATGTAAGTATTCTCATATAATCCTTATCATTCTTGAATGTTTTCTATTCAAATATCTAACATTATACAAGCATGAAGCCCTTTCGTTTTGACAGGGGGTGGCTCAAAAACAACACAACGGGCCCAGTCACACAAGCATTAGTAGCTTCCCAGCGCCTACAAAAAAAGGGTCATCAAAACACGTGGCTACTTTGTTACCTACACTAAACTAGTCACTAATATCTTGTATTAATCTGCTCCCTTCTAGATGTCAAAATCCTCATCAACAATACAAAACCTTTGAAAGATACATTGTTTCCATCGAATCATCGTCCTCCATTAAATTTCAAAAAACCAAAACCTCTCGAAACACTTTGACATATCAAAGCTGCGGTAATGAATGATTTAAAGTTTTGGGACACTCCCAAATCAAACCATTGTTCTATACTAGTCTTGGGTAGTGCCATAGCCTCTGCACCATGGTTTTCCACTGTCTTGGGTTAGAGTTCTCTTGCTTAAGGACACACTCGGGCACACTAATCTATCTTATTTTTCTTCTTGTTTTGTTAAAAGTTTTTATAGTTTATAGGAAATATTTATTTTAATGTTGTTACTGTTCTTAAAATATTATATTTTTTCTTGTTTCCTTTCCTCACTGGGCTATTTTCCCTGTTGGAGCCCCTGGGCTTATAGCATCCGGCTTTTCCAACTAGGGTTGTAGGTTAGCTAGTAATAATGATCATTCATCTCCTTTCTTTTGTCCTTGAACAACATATACATATACTGTATATTACATTAACAGGATTAGTTTTTTTTTTTTTCATTTCATTATCAATTATCAGAATTTCACCTCCATAAAAAGAGTTGGTTTAACAGTCTCTTCATGTATTCCCAACCTGATTTCCATAGACACTCCCTAGTCCCTTACCCTCTGTTACCACCCTTATTTCAACCATTCGGCGTCTCCCTTCTCTCGTCTTGTACTACCATTACCTACAGTATATAAACGAAACCTTACGTTCTTTTACCAGCCATATAAACATTCATTGTTTCATTTTCTTTGTGTCCACGCTGATTTCCTATAACGTAAGTAATCTTGCAAAAAAACAATGTTATTATCCTCTTGGTTTCTGAATTTTCTTTCAATATCCGAAAAACCGCACTCTCAATTCTGTAAACATCAGCCATCACACTACCTTCTTCATATGCCACAACATTGCACCTATATCTATTGTCTTTTTTAGTAAATCATAGCATCATTACACCATACTAATCCAGTCACTCTCTCGCAAACATACACACAAATACACACATATATATGCGTGTGTGTCTGTGTGTTTGTGTCTCTGTTTATGCATGTTAAATTATGGCAAACGTAATCATTACATTTCATTCATTCATTCATTCATACATACATTTACATACATAAAGCTTGTATGGAAACTTTGTATTTAATCAAAACTAAAGACGTTTCTGATAAAGCACTATACAATAAAGACGGCAATAAAAACCCGCAATTACTCATTCAAGTCACGATAAACCTTAGATAGTAAAATAACCGTTACATCTCCCACTGTTCTACTTTCAATGATTCCTAATTCTCAGTGATAAAATAAGGGAAGTATGAAAACATAAAATCATAACCTTACTTTTTTAATCGTTTTTCTAAAGCATAAATCCTACTGAAAATACTTTTGTGTTGGAGAGAATTTAATTAAAGCTCACTTATCGTAAGGATGATCAGGAATAATTCAAACCTGGAAAAATGTAATTGATTTCATCCGACAGATACAGCAAAACCGTAAAGAGATTTCCCAGAGAGATATGAATTACGAAATTATTTTATTATCTGTTATTAGATCGGTTGCCACCTTCTCCTTTCCTATATGATGAACCATTGCAACATGAGCATTTTATTGAGCAAGTTATAAATACAAAATCTAAGTGGCTTTCCAAAAGTTAATTTTTAAAATAAAAATTACAGATTTGTGTTTAAAAGTGATATCCAAAAAACAACTTCGTTATCAATTAGGCATTATAATCGGTATGATGTCAATGTTCGGAACGGGTCGTGACTTGTAACCACTGGTCTTATCGACACTTAAAATTTTGCCGTTGAAAACGGTAAAAATCCTGGAATAAATGTTGCCGCACATTTGCCGTTTTAAAAACGGATATATTGACGTAAAGGAGTGATATTACTGTCACAAGACACCAACCCGTTAAAGATAATAGTTAGATAAAAATTACGGTCGGCTATATTTTACTGAAATACGGAGAACTGTAATTTTTAAGGAGAATTTCCGATTAGAATTACGGATTTTTAAACAGTGTATTAGCAGTTTTTTTTTTCCCCTTTTTTTTGGGGGGGGGAGTGGCATCATTGCGACCGTCCGTACCGGACTTGTTCGGTTTGAGGGTTATGTAATGAAGTTTGACACGAACTGAAAAACAAAAAATTCTCAATTAATTGTTGGATTAAATCCTTGCTGATTTTTTCACATAAAAAAACCCTCGCCTTAAAACTTGATCCTTGTTGTTAGGATGCTAATAACACTGGAATAATCTGAATCATAGAAAGTTAAGGTGGAAAACACTTAACTATATATTCCTTTAAATGCCAATGAATAATTACAGCCAGATGAATAAAACCTTTTTGCTGTCATCTGTGCACAGTTGCGTAAATAAGCGTTTTGAAATATAAATTCATAAAGTTGAAACACATATTGCACATAAGCATATTTGTATCGTGCCCATATCACATGGGCATTCAATTTCAGATATTGTCCATTATAACTGGTTCAAAGTTTTCGATAACAGTCCTGACCATTACTCGTGTCTGTCCTCTCATAAGCAAATCTATTCCTAAGTTTTTCACACGTAGAAATAAATTTTTAGGAAAAAAAAAAAAAAACATGAGTATCTTCCCACCCTTTTTAGCTCAGGTCGGTTCAAAATACTACGCCAGACTTTCTTTCCAGATTAACCATCCGTATTGTGAGATGAATACAAAAGGTGGCATAAAGGGTGCCGAATTTAATCTTGATCTTTTCCTTTATTTTTTTTTTATTTTTTTTATTTGGCACTAAATAATCTTAAATAAAAAATCATTGGAGGATTTTGCACTACATAATCTTAAATAAAAAATCATTGGAGGATTTTGCACTAAATCTTAAATAAAAAATCATTGGAGGATTTTGCACTACATAATCTCAAATAAAAAATCATTGGAGGATTTTGCACTAAATCTTAAATAAAAAATCATTGGAGGATTTTGCACAACATAATCTTAAATAAAAAATCATTGGAGGATTTTACACTACATAATCTTAAATAAAAAATCATTGGAGGATTTTGCACTAAATCTTAAATAAAAAATCATTGGAGGATTTTGCACTACATAATCTTAAATAAAAAATCATTGGAGGATTTTGCACTACATAATCTTAAATAAAAAATCATTGGAGGATTTTGCACTACATAATCTTAAATAAAAAATCATTGGAGGATTTTGCACAACATAATCTTAAATAAAAAATCATTGGAGGATTTTGCACTAAATCTTAAATAAAAAATCATTGGAGGATGTTGCACTACATAATCTCAAATAAAAAATCATTGGAGGATTTTGCACTAAATCTTAAATAAAAAATCATTGGAGGATTTTGCACAACATAATCTTAAATAAAAAATCATTGGAGGATTTTGCACTACATAATCTTAAATAAAAAATCATTGGAGGATTTTGCACTAAATCTTAAATAAAAAATCATTGGAGGATTTTGCACTACATAATCTTAAATAAAAAATCATTGGAGGATTTTGCACTACATAATCTTAAATAAAAAATCATTGGAGGATTTTGCACTAAATCTTAAATAAAAAATCATTGGAGGATTTTGCACTAATTAACCTTAAATAAAAAATCATTGGTGGAGAGAGAGAGAGAGAGAGAGAGAGAGAGAGAGAGAGAGAGAATTATATGGCGAGATAACGTGAAGGGTGACAGAGAGAAGTTTGGTGGAAGAGGATGCCTTTGATAGAAGGAATTGGAGAGGGAGCATCAGGCAACCAACCCCTAATGTAGGGATAACGGTGAAAAAGAAGAGAAAATGTTCAATCATTTTCTTGATTAGCAATCACTTATTTGAATTTCCATTTACAATTGCAGAACTTTCAGCAAAAGTCATAACAAATTATAAAAAAAATTCCTATAATGGTCAAATAAAATAATATTGACTTACTAAACCAATCATTTACTTCATATCTCTCTCTCTCTCTCTCTCTCTCTCTCTCTCTCTCTCTCTCTCTCTCTCTCTCTCATACAAACGTACATTTATAACTTCGAAACCAATCTAAATACTCCTCGATTCTATAGCAGACGCTCAATGGCAACCTGTTATGATTATAACTATTACAAATTCAAAAAACACATTAATCTAGTTTGACCATTGTACTTTTAATATTATACTCGTATTTCGGCTAATAATTCCAACAATGGTATTTTGGTCCGTGTACATATTTTCTAGTTAACTAAGCACGTATATTTCTTGATGAAAATGTTTGAAACTGTATTGGTATGTTCCTCACTGAAGACAACGTCTTTTTTGGGCTCAGGCCATGTCGTCCTGATGGAAGGTTCCTTCAGTAGCTTCCTAGGGTATATTTAACTAAATATACCCTAGGAAGCTACTAAAGGAACCTTCCATCAGGACGACATGGCTATCTCACCCAAAAATAGATTTTTCGCTTCACTCAAAATCCGTTTTATATATTTGGGCCATAATTGGGCCCTGGGAGGCCATTCAGCACACAGGTGCGACTAGGGAAAACCCAAAAGTTACAGTATGAATACGAGTTAAAAGGTTAGACACCAATATGGCACAAAGTAAGCGGGAATTAAAATATAATAGAAGGCTAAAGTAAGAGCAGCAAAAGGCCATTGACTGGCCATCCCTGGTCCTATCTTGGGTGGTGAAGGGCCTATGGCGCTGATCATATTTTAATATGGTCAGTCTCTAGGCAATGTCACTGTCCCTTGCCTCTGCCATTCATGAGTGGCGTTTAAACCTTTAAAACTTCATTTACGTCATATCTAGTCCAGAATGTCAGATGCATTTGGCTGCTCTAGAAAATACTATAGAGGATATATGATGTCTTACTACTCTCTATGAAGATATACTACTCTATTACTCAAATTTGTGGTTTGTATATAGTACCTATGAATCTTTCACATCATCTGACCACACAGTTCTTTTCAAATTTCACGATATCTATTAAACCCCATATACTCCTAATCATGTTTACTCATTCATAAAGAAAGTTTTAATATCTCTTAAATAGAACATGAAAAATAGAAGGAAAATGTGTCGTGTATTATTTCCTTTTGATGGCATTTAAGAAACTGTAACATCACTCTTTCTTTATCGATAAAGGTGACTTAATTCTATGTGGATAGCAAAATTCCAGGAAGAATGATAGGCGTAACACAAAATGAGTCTACTATCATGATCATTATAAAAATAATGATAATACCAATATAATTCATTAGGATTAAATTCAAAGACAAAACATACAAAACTTTTAAGATTTTGTAATTACATTAAAAAAAAAAAACTTGCGCTAAGAAGTAAAAATCAAGAGAAAAAGAATTCAAAACTTTTTGTTGCTGTAACTCTGCAAACTTCCCTTTTTCGTCCACCGTAAAGGAATAATTTTCTTTTCTGCAAAAGACAGATGTTTCCCCTCCGGCGAAGACACAGCGACGGCCACTCGCCTTGCAAGTAATGAGAATTTTTTTTCTTTGGAGACATGTTAAATGACTCGCGAAACACAGCAGGAAATTATTCCCTCTCTCTATGATGAACTGAATCCAAAAGTAAAGTCTGAATACATATCTTGCAGTATGAACCGACGCTTGCTTAGGAAGAGAATTATTTAGGTGATTTTCAATGAATGAATGGTCCTTATCTGGAATCATAACATCAATGGTCATTGATGCCGATTGGAGTAGGGTTCATTATTAGTTTGTGACGTAGACCTCCGCCTCGGCAGCTTATTTCTCAATGTTTCGCTCGACCTTGACCTTGACCTTTGCCCTTAACCTGTATTAATTGGCGTGGATTTTCACACACTTTTACATAGCAGTTAATCCCAGCAAGTTTCATTACTCTACGATTAAAATTGTGGCCAGGAAGCTGTTCACAAACATACACACACAAACACGAGAGAAAACATACCCTCCTTCCAACTTCGTTGGCGGAGGTAATGAATAACTTATCTATAAAACATTTCAGATCGTATACTTCTTTTAAGATGAAGATTAGAGTATGATTATCATTTTTTAATTACTGTATCCAACCCATCAAAAATGATGGCTAAATATTTAGATAGATATGGACCTTTCCCACGCCGTCCCCAGTCCCAACTACAACCGATCAATTTCAGCAATTTGTGGGAGATTGTGATTTCCGAGTGTACCTCTCAGGGTACCCCCTCCTCCTCTCCCTATCCGACAGACGGAGAGAGACCGAGAAGCCATATGTCTAACATTGCCGCTAAGCGTGAAAGGAATGTATATAAAGGAATATATATATATATATATATATATATATATATATATATATATATATATATATATATATATATATATATATATACTGTATATTCAGGACCAATCGAGGTATGCCAAGGATAGGTCAAAATTTTGTTTTGCTGATCCTTCCTCATGCTTAGTGATATATATATATATATATATATATATATATATATATATATATATATATATATATATATATAGAGAGAGAGAGAGAGAGAGAGAGAGAGAGAGAGAGAGAGAGAGAGAGAGAGAGAGAGAGAGAGAGAGACAGAGAGAGACACAGAGAGAGAGAGAGAGAGACGCTGCTATTTATCATACAGGGGAAATGGGCAAAAAAAAAGATTATTAAAAGAATAACTTCATTATAAAATCCTTCAGATTATATATATCTTCACATTGAACATAAACCCAACATCTTTTCCAAGAATCCTGGTGAGCATGTACTCGTATCCCCACCAAGAGTTTCAGGGAAGAATAATTTTATGATTTCCCAAGACTGGAACATAAGCGAAATAGAAGTCTACACTTTTAAAATATTCTCGCAGTGACATCAAGACGCTAGTATTTCTCTTACAATATGTTTATATTAATAATCTAAGACTTTAAAATCTATATCCCTTACTATTTGCTACGTCATATTACTTATGGGTGGGTAATTTTCTTCATATAATTATTTCCTTCCAATGATTCCGGGGCTTCTCTAAAGTCTTCGATGTGACCTGTAATGAATCCTGATTTCGGCCTAATGAGTTAGACGACCCAGAATCAAAGAGATGGAAGCTAATGAAATCTACAAGGTCGGCTCGTTGTCGAAAAACATCCCGATAAAAACGGATTTGCCTTTTTGAACTTTCCATTCAAAATGTGAAACGATGATTCAGAAATTAATAGAATTCATAGATTATTAGTTAACCCGCACACAAATAGAAAAGTACTTATATTTAAGCAAGGAATGCTTGAACATAGGGGTATTTGTTTAATTTCATGTGTTGTACCCATATTTCTTATTCATTCTTACAAATGCTTTTGTATACATACACATTTTTCATCCACACTTTCTTGTATGCTTACTTATAAACAAATACCTCAAAATAATATTCATCAATATCCTATTTTAGCATGATCGATATGATCATTGATGTATAAGCCAATATTAATCATCAATTAATGATTTTTCCATTTGGGCTTCATCACAATTTGTTTGATTATTTCCAATATAAAAAATTCTGAATATTTTCTATTTGTCTTTCTGATGCATATGTGTTTCAAAAAAACTTTGGAAATTCTGCAATACATTTTTGAACTCGATGTATGATTATTTTAAATGTCATGCTCAGTAACTAACTTCCTTATCGGCATTTCTCATAGGTATTTCAATCTCAATTTACTTTTGTTGAAAATTTTTGAAAGCCCACTGAGGTTATAATTTATGTTGGAAGGTCCGTGGAACTGCATCGAAGTATTTGATTATGCGTAATCTGATAGTGTGTTACAATTCACAAACTGTAATCCTGTAATGATCATAATGATGTCGATTTCCCTTCTTTCCTAAACATGTAGTAGGTTGGCCAGGGCAGAGTTATGGGGTCTATTAACTGGCCAGACAGTACTACATTGGATCCTTTTCTCTAGTTACGGTTCTTTTACCCTTTTGCCTACACCCACACACACACCCAATAGTCTGGCATATTCTTTACATATTCTCTTCTGTACTCATACACCTGGCAACACTAAGATTACCAAACAATTCTTCTTTACCAACTTTCCTCTTGGTAAAGGTAGAAGGGACTCTTTAGCTATGGTAAGCAGCTCTTCTAGGAGAAGGACACTCCAAAATCAAACCATTGTTCTCTAGTCTTGGGTAGTGTCATAGCCTCTGTACCATGGTCTTCCACTGTCTTGGGTTAGAGTTCTCTTGCTGAGGGTACACACGGGCACACTATTCTATCTTATTTCTCTTTCTCTTGTTTTGTTAAAGTGTTTATAGTTTATAAAGGAGACATCTATTTTAATGTTGTTACTCTTCTTAAAAATTTAATATTTCCCTGTTTCCTTTCCTTACTGGGCTATTTTCCCTGTTGGAGCCCTTGGGCTTATAACATTGTGCTTTTCCAACTAGGGTTGTAGCTTAGCAATTAATAATAATAATAATAATAATAATAATAATAATAATAATAATAATAATAATAAAAAGCCTTGTGATACGAGATCCCATATCTGGAGAAAACGTTCATCCTCAGTGGAATTCTGTCTCACATTCATTGGTCAGAAAACCAAGGTCATACTAATTATATATCCGGCTTAATGACACAGCTCACGAGAGTTATGTCCAAAATTATACCTTTTTAAGAAACAATGAACCTGAGTACAACAGATTATGTTTGAAGGTTCTCACTCGATCGCAAAACTGAAAACTTACTATACCTATCTGCCTAATTCCGTATTTACTCGTAAATGACTTTAGGGATAATTATATGCCAATATGTAGATGTGTTGCGAATAATGATTATATCATTACTTATTAAGCGCTCGTATTTTGAGGATATCTTAAAACAATAGTCTTTGAACTCATTATCAACATATCATCTCACAGTTTCTCAATATGTTACAATATGTTGCTTGTAATTCTACAATTTATTTAACTAAAACTCCGCTATCGTTATTTTTAGTATGTGTCTGGTCCTCTTAATAATAAAAAAATGAAAATACATTCTATCCTATTCACCCTATCCGAACTATTTTTCCTCTCTACAAATTTCCTGACAAGGCGGTTTACGCCTTTATGGAAATTACAACTGCAATATACCAGTTTAATTACGAAATGATTTTGTAATAAGAACATTCCTGAGTGAGCCTCATTAAAATGCCATAGGCATACCATTAATGTAGTGTGCTCTTTAAACACCCTGTTATCGTACGCTTTGCCAAAAATGAATCAATCCCTTGAAAAAAAAGAAAAAAAAAATGATAGTCAGCAAACATACTTGAATATATGTCAGCTTAAATAGAGCCTTTAAAATGATGAGACAACAATATGAAGAAATTTTGCCAAATGAATGTCTACTATTTATACGGATTAATTCAGCCATCCCTCCCAAAGCTCACGTTCTTAGTAAAGGCTATTATTAATATCATTATTACTAGCTAGGCTACAACTATAGTTGGAGAAGCAGGATGCTATAAGCCCATGGGATCCAACAAGTAAAATAGCCCAGAAAGGAAAGGATATAAGAAAATAAAATACATCAGAATTAATGAATGATTAATACAAAATAAATTAAGATTAGTAACAATGTCAAAATTGACCTGGCATATATAAATTTTCGGTAAATTAAAATCATGATAAAATAAAATAGAATTACATCAATATTTTGCAAAACGCCTACATCTTTTACGATGTATCACTAAATCGTTGGCGAAATGTATATCCTGTGTGTATGTGTACTTGAGTGTGCGCTAGAATATTGGCATTGTGTGTGTGTATATTTGCAAGCAAAACAATTACATCAGTATATAGGGATAAAGTGTGTCACTATCTATATTAGTTCAGTCAAATATGTTTTGGATATAATAGTAAAAAATGACACTAACACCCATTTAGTTCTAATTCCAACTATTTCTAAAAGTTACTTTTGAAAAGATCAGAGAAAAAAAGTCAGCTTTTTTTTCAGTATCGTTATCATAAGTAATATAATCTAATAAATTAGTAAAGGCGTTGCATCTCTCTCTCTCTCTCTCTCTCTCTCTCTCTCTCTCTCTCTCTCTCTCTCTCTCTGTCACATTATTGGCTGCTAGATGTTCAAATTTCCATTTTTTTCTGTGCCATAAACTAATGGAATAAAGGAGTAGAGAAAAGGTAGTGAGATGGTTTAAAGCAGTGGTTCCCAAACTGGGGGGCGCGCCCCACTAGGGGGGCGTGAGGACGATACAAGGGGGGCGTGAAGTCATCTGCTCGAAATTACTTGTTTAATAGAATAATAAAATCATAGAAAGAACAAATATCTGTCATTACATACATGCATCCATCTCACTAAATTTAACCAGAAATTGTGTTTAGTCTCATAAGTATTTCTAAATATTATATGCCATGTTTTCAAATTGTCTACTCTTAAAATTGCAACTCAATTTTGCCAATTTGCTAATGTTCAAACTTTTTTTCGCTCACTTTGAACCAAATGTTCCGTTTTTAGTTACTGGGATGTACTATTATTTGTTTGAGTGGCTTTCATTATTAAAATGTATTACAAACAGAAATCTGTTTTCCTGTACAATGCTAAGAAATAAATGTAAGAATCATTTCATATAGAAAAAAAGAGAGAGGAGTGGGGGCGTATGGGTCTACTGGAAGCAAAAAGGGGGCGTCAGGTAAGATAGTTTGGGAACCACTGGTTTAAAGGTTATTCATGAAGGGCAGAGGCCAGGGGCAGTGACCATACCCTACAGAATGACCTTATGATCAGCCTCCAAGAACCCTCTCCGTCCAAGCTAGCACCAAGGAGGGCCAGGCAATGGCTGCTGAAGACTTAACACGTAGACTTACAAGGCTCCAACTCCCCATCCTTAGCTCACCAGGATGGTGAGGGTACAGGCACTGCAAGAAACTATCGAGCTTGAGCAAGTCTTGAACCCCAGTCCAGCAAATCGCTAGGCAGGGTTTCCAATAGACTACCACAACCCAAAGTAAAAAACTGCTGTGGAAGGGTGGGGGGGGGGGGGTTTAAGATGTGGAGGAGGGACGCCTAACAGTAAAAGAAAACGCTGATCCTCTTCACAATGTAAATCCAAAGATCTCCACCCATCTTTAGACTTTGGTAAATCCAACCATTTTAAAATCGCAAGAAAATAATCCCCATCTGAAGTAGTGAGTGGCAAGTGAGTCAGTTATTCTAATGGCACAAAAGGGAACGTGGTGTAAATAGGCATCAGAGAGAGAGAGAGAGAGAGAGAGAGAGAGAGAGAGAGAGAGAGATTAGTCCCCTGCTCGATTAAATCAAAGCCCTTCAGATTTCATCGAGCGTAAAACTTTTAGGTTAAAGTTTCCTTAGGCTTAATACGCCCCAGCGTACTTGGTTCTATAATTTTTGGTACGTGTGATACTGAATGTACTATGAACAGTGACACATGCTACCTGGTAACCTATCGTTTGGGTAAGGTTGGTACTATGTTAGAACTCTCTTGTCTTACTGTGTTATCACAACCTCATCGAAAATATCTATATAATATAACAGTAATAAATATTTCATTATAAAATAAAATTTAATACTTTTCCAAGGTCATATAGGGCACCCACTCCACAATAATCAGGCCTAACACTTTTTTTTACCTCTTGCAACACGTATCAAATAACATCCTCCTGTGTGTCGGATTATACAGCAAATTTTGTTAATGTTACTTCTTGAACTATTGTTCGTATATATGAGAGTACACTACATTATATACTACAGTATATACATATATATATATATATATATATATATATATATATGTGTGTGTGTGTGTGTGTGTGTGTGTGTGTACACTATATCTAATTACATATTTATGATGGAAACGATGTGTTAGAATATGTAGATGCAAGCAAAAATTGGAGATTGGTGTGAAGAAAATAAAAATGCAACCAGATTTTGATGAACCATGGACCGTTCCAGAACGCTGTCTGGATGTTGAAGGCGAATGAAAGAAAAGAGGTTAAAGCTGCTGTGATTAATTGTATTTGTAGTTTATGTGGTGTAATAAAATAATAGAAATGTTGAGAAATGTGAAGATCCATATAAGAGGCCAATGTGGTATAGGTCGAAGTGTAAGATGAAGATGTTTTGCGATTGTTTGGTTACCGAGAAGAATTGAGAGCGATACTGACATAAAATTGTTATTATTAAGAGAGAACTTGGAAAGAAGACTCAAAAAGAGCTGGTTGGAAGGTGTGAAAGAATATTGGAAAAGGAACGTTTTGATATTCAGGAATCAAAAGTGGTGCCATGTACGTAGGGAGTCTGACACACTACAAATGAACACTCTAAAAATGTATTAACAGAATAGGTTAATGAATGACAGACCTACCCATCGAAAGAAAGCTTTTTGCTGCCTATATTCACTTTTGTGCACTTTCTCATACTCACCATATTCTTAAGAACAGATTCAAATTGCTGTCAGTCTCAGCTATTTTCTACTTTGTAAAACTTAACTCTCTCTGTAACATCTCCTTTCGTTAGTCTGACAGCAACTGCATCATTATTCCAAAAATCTATCTATCTATGTCACCATTTCAAAGCGTGAAATGAACCAAAAAAAATGTACAACAGTCAATGGTTTGCTGTCTCGCGTCAATTCCCTTCGAGTTTTTATTTCACGTCAGTTAATCTTAAAGCTCACACACTCATAACTACATACCATTTGGGAACGTGCTCAAAACACCCCCAAAATAATACCGCCGTTCCTAGGCAGTCAGCTAAAATACTCTAACAAGAAGAAATAAAAAAAAAACCATTAATTCCTAAATACAAATCAATGATGAATTTTACACTTAACTAGTAAAGGTTTTAATTACAATCTCTTTTCAGTATTGCTCGAAATTTGAAAGTAAATTTCTAAAAACTTTATATACAGTATATGTAAAGCAGGGATTCTTTGCTTATCTAATGGACAGTTGAAAGTATTCTTTGCTTATTTAATGAACAGCTGATGGGATTCTTTGTTTAGCTAATGGTCACGAAGGAATGATTTGCTTCTCTCATGGACAGCTAAAGGGATTCTTTGCTTATCAAATAAACAGTTGGAGGGATTCTTTGTTTATCTAATGAACAGCTGAAGGGATTCTTTGTTATGAACAGCTGAAAAGATTCTTTGCTTATCTAATGAACAGCTGAAGGGACTTTTGCTTATCTAATGAACTGTTGGAGGGATTCTATCCTTATCTAATGGACAGCTGAAGGGATTTTTGCTTATCTAATGATCTGTTAAAGGGATTCTTTGTTATGAACAGCTGAAAAGATTCTTTGCTTATCTAATGAACATCTGAAGGGATTCTTTGCTTATCTAATAAACAGCTGAAGGGATTCTATGCTTATCTAATGGACAGCTGAAGGGATTTTTGCTTTTCTAATGAACTGTTAAAGGGATTCTTTGTTATGAACAGCTGAAAAGATTCTTTGCTTATCTACTGAACAGCTGAAGGGATATTTTGCGTATCTAATAAACAGCTGAAGGGATTCTATGCTTATCTTATCTAATGGACAGCTGAAGGGATTCTTCACTTATCTGATGAACAGTTGAAGGGATTCTTTGCTTATATAATAGACAGCTGAAGGGATTCTTTGCTTATATAATAGACAGCTGAAGGGATTCTTTGCTTATCTAATGGACAATTGAAGAAATTCTTTTCATATCTTCACCAGATATACATTCCCAAAGGTAGAATTTGATATTAAATACCATTGTAGTTGATATTTACATTTGATTAAAATCCCAAATAGTAGTGATAAATATTCATCATTATTAACTACAAGTTGCAAACTCACTAAATCAGCTATCATGAATTCGACAGGAAGTACGGTGGACTTGTAATAAACTTATATCTATAGTCCATTTCTTTTAGCGAGTCATATTTGCACCGACTCGCAGCGGTGCCCTTTTAGCTCGGAAAAGTTTCCTAATCGCTGATTGGTTGGACAAGATAATTCTAACCAATCAGCGACCAGGAAACTTTTCCGAGCTAAAAGGGCACCGTTGCGAGTCGGTACAAATATGACTCGCTAAAAGAAATGGACTATAGTATGGTTGGCAAGAGACCCTGCAGGTATGGTTTCGGCTAAGAGGCATAAGTTCGAATCTCTGCCCTGCCAGAAACTGTTATCATAAATGAGTTTCCAGTTGATAAACATTAACAAAGGTAGAATTCGATAATAAATGCAATTGTGGTTGATATTTACACACACATACACACATACATACATACATACATATATATATATATATATATATATATATATGTGTGTGTGTGTGTGTGTGTGTGTGTGTGCGCGCGCGCGCGTGTGTGCGTGTGTATGGTATCGGTAGCACCCTTCACTTATCACAAGAAAAACCCTGCTCTATTCAGGTCAGGCGAATTAGCCCCTTTGGTTGAAAAATAAAGTCTGTTGACCCAAAGTCTGTTGCCCTAGGCAGTTGATTAGATACCTGAAATTCATAACCACACTGTGGTAGAAAATAAGGAGTTAGGCTTAACAATCTAATCTTAAAATAATGGGTTAGACCGGATGACTAGCAACTGGACGATTGTCCTAAAAGGTTAAAAAGCGTTTTAAGCCTAATTCTAGGCCCTAGCTTGCCCTGTCTATTTGACAGCTGTCAATACTTTATCAAAAAATAAAAAAATAATAAAATGCTTTTGATGCAGCACTCACTCACTTATAATCAACGTTTGTCTCGCTTAAAACCCCACTTGTACGTACTAGAAAAAAATATGGGCAATTATATGTAAAATGATCTGTACATCCATCACACATCAATTGCTGACAATTATTTGCTGCTAAATACAGCCAATAGAACTAATTTATTAACTAACTATAAATGAATAGTCCAGATACCAGCGGCACATATACAAGCATATATAAGCGTTCGAAGAGTCCTTTAGAGATTTACCAAATGGAGATATGGTCATGAAGAAATAGATCTTTCCTGCGTTTGGAAAATCTTAATTGATGCTCTTGAAGTATACATATCTACATATAAAAAGAAAGTAGTTAAATAATACCCAGCTTAAAAGCAGATAGATGAAATTGTAAGAACCACAAAAAGACGTAAATGATGTGTGTGTGTGTGTGTGTGTGTGTGTGTGTGTGTGTGTGTGTGTGTGTGTGTGTGTGTGTGTGTGTGTGAGAATCAACATGGACGGTCAACAATACAAAAAAAAAAAAAAAAAAAATAACGACATTTACGAACTGGAAAAGTACATTTAAAAAAAAAATCAAGAGCCTATGAAGCTGCTCTCCCTCTATCTAAAATAGAGTATGTATTTAAGTATTTTCATTCATATATATATATATATATATATATATATATACATATATATATACATATATATACTGTATATATGTATATATATGTGTATATATATACATACATATATATATATATATATATATATATATATATGCAAAGTATATATATACACAATAACAAATGCACTCAGGCATACCCTTATTCATGTCTGGGGTTTGGCCAGTTTTCATCACCACAATGGCCACTGCGGATTGGTGATGGTGGGAAATTTTTAGTATGATCGCTCACAGCACACCAACCTAGAATGATTGGCTCTGACTAGAACGGCTTTGCTGATCATGGCGACGCACAAATCCTTTCGCCACGTTAAGGTATCGCCAATTAAAAATGGTATAAGTTTGTGAATATATATTACATATATGTGTATATATTTATATATATATATATATATATATATATATATATATATATATATATATATATATATATATAGAGAGAGAGAGAGAGAGAGAGAGAGAGAGAGAGAGAGAGAGAGAGAGAGAGAGAGAGAGAGAGAGAGAGAGAGAGGAATGATCACGACTAAGTTACAATTTAAATATCTTAACGCGTTCCTTCAATTTAAATGCAGACTGAAGCTCACATTTGGAGAGGTTAATCGACCAACACCAATATTATCCCTCGCCTTGAAAGTAACCGTCTGATCTTCATTTCTTCCTTTCATTTACCAATTGATTTCTCTGTATCTTATACTGTCTACTATATATGCTTTTCACAATTTTCCACATTCTTTTTTTGGAATACTGTTGTAGATTTGACATGAAGTACAAAATAGGTCTGTTTAAACTGATTCATTCAAATAATTTGTTACAGATAAAATCACATAAATTTGTTTTATTTTTTGTCTACAAGGAAAAATAATTGCGGGAACACACTCACACACACACACTCTCTCTCTCTCTCTCTCTCTCTCTCTCTCTCTCTCTCTCTCTCTCTCTCTCTCTCTCTCTCTCTCTCTATACATTTTATGCTATGAAGCGCACAGAACCAAGTAACAGCAAAAGTGATAAACCATAGATTGTATATTTCATATTAATAAAATCCTTTTCTGCAGGTTCACATTAAATCAAAATAAGCATCCTACTTCTCGTAACATCAGCACTGTTGTCGATATTTTTTTTTCTTTTAGCAGCAGTAACGGGAGAAACAAAAAAAATGTAAGTCGTAAATAATGTTACTTTAGCTTTTTTTTTTTTTTTTTTGCGCTTGTAGTACTAGAAACTCTTAGTGTAAAAAAAATAATTATGATATATAGTTTATGTAACAGATGACGTAATATTACTTTTGAATTATACAACTGAACATGACTGGAGGATATATGAGGATAAGACTGAAGCTATGGTGAAACAGTAAGGCAGGGACAGGATAGCCATAAAAGAAAATAGAGGCTCAGTTATAAAGCAGGTAGAACAATTTAGATATTTGAGATCTACTATAAATTAGGAGGGAGGATTTGAGGGTGAAGTTGGGAATAAGATAAAAGCAGCATGGGGAAAGTGGAAGGAAGTACCGGGAATGGTATGTGATAAGGAAATGCCCATCTAAGAAAACCTCATGATCTATAGCACAGTAATAAAACCAGTGTTAATGTATGGATCGGAAACTTCGGGTTTAGGGAGAAAAGAAGAAGCAAAGCTTAAGGGAACAGAGATGAGAATGCTTCTTGAAAGATTGGAAAATGAGGAAATAAGAAGAATGGCTTGCGAAGTAAAGATTACGGAGATGATAAGCATATCAGGACTGAGATAGTGTGGGCACGTGTTGAGGGTGGATGGTGGGAAGGGAGTCGGGTGGGCTTGAGAGAAACCTATTAGGGGAAGATCAAGAAGGGAGGCTGAGAATTAGATGGCGAGATAAAGTGTAGGATGATATGGAGAAAAGAGGTTTTGTGGAAGAGGATGCCTTTGACAGAGGGCATTGGAGAGAGTGCATCAGGCAACCGTCCCCTTAATGAAGGGATATTGGTGGGAAAGAAAAAGAGAAGAATGCATGACTTATGTGGTAAAAAATGGGGCAGATAATTAATTGTTAGAATCAAGAATGGAGAAAAGTATAAAGTTTCCTAAAGCAGATGCCTTAAAAGAATGCATAAAATAACAGGAACATTAGAATAGCGTTAATTAATAATTAGATGAAACCGCTAAATAATGAAAGAAGAGTATTTCATTGAAATGAATGCGTTGGAAGACAGAAAGCAATTACTGAGGATGAGCAAATACAGAGAAAAAGAACAATGATATAAGACAAGTAACTTCTCTATCAATGCACTCGACGGATCCCTCCCTATTTGTCCCCTCTGCGGCAATCACTTTTACCTTTACCTGGAAAAAGGAGGTTCAGGACGAAGGGAAGGTGAAGAGAGGGGAAGGCAGAGGAGGAAACCTAAGGGTAACTGGGGAAAAGGAAGAAAAGGAGAAACGAGAAATTTGTGTGCAGAGAGAGAGAGAGAGAGAGAGAGAGAGAGAGAGAGAGAGAGAGAGAGAGAGAGAGAGAGAGAGAGAGAGAGAGGTCGTGTTTTTGTGTGGTAGGCTATTAATAATGACCAAGACTAGGCATAGAGTATGTACCTTCGACTAAGTGAAAACTACATATTCGCATAATTGTATTTATTCTCTTTATCCGCCTTAAAAAGAAGCATATCACAGATTGCATAATAGAAGACAATTAGATCAAGAAATATATGTAAAACTCCAATGAATCACTGTAGACAATCGAAAATAAATTACTCAACTTATAAAAATTAATCTAGACGATTCATTGTATCTATATGTTCAGCTAGGAAAGATTTCCGCCGAAAATCAGCGAAACTATTATTGAACAAATCCCTAAACTAAAACGATGTCCTAATTAAGCTTTCGTCTGTGAGGATATATTTGTCAAACTCCAGGTAATATTACGCAAAAATAAATCACATCTATATTCAAGACTAGTTTCGTTCAAACCAAATCTGTAAATGATACCGGGACTCCCATTCGTAAATGTATTACATTTCGTAAACATAACTCATCCCCATATCTACCAAATTTAATGCTTGTTTATGAAACTTTAATACATGGCTCGAGACACCACCCAAGTGTGATATAAGAGAATAATGAGTTCTCCAAGGAACCCTTCACACTTGAGGAACTTCACTCTCCAAGCTCTAATAAGATCATTAAAACTCTTCTTAAGGTGTAGACGTTACGAGCATATAAACCATTGCATAAAGTACCACACAGTGAGTTCTGTGAGAAGGAACAGCGAACTAATAAGATAAGGGAAAAATTTATTACAATACTTCGTAAAACTGACAATAACATTACTTCTGTTATATTTGAAAATGTTTCTATTTACTATTATATATTTATAAACAATACTCAGATGTTTTCCCAAGAATTATATCAAGTGTCATTTTTTTTCTTTGCATTCCCGTGACCTTTCAAAGCAGTAACATAAGACTAAGCAAAGGCTCTTTTAAAATATCATCCCAACTAACCACTACAGTAAAGTATTTTGAAAATTTACTACTGATTCGAGCTCTTGATCTTTGTTTAAGAAGTATAAAAATCATTGTGTATTCTTCCAGAAAACAACTTCACAAATCAATTTATGTGTACCTTTCTTACCTTGGTCGTGTGCAATAGCCAGGCATTAACCTTTGCCATTTTACCCCTAAGTAAGCATCTAACTCCCGTGTTACTCAGTCATTCATCTAATGGACCTTCATAATCTGTCAAATTAATGGAAAACACTTTAAACCAATCAAGATTAAACTTTCTTAATCTATGGTCACAATTTTTATTATAACTTACTTTCAACAGAGCTGAACAATTTTTAGCAATACAATCCACCAGACTATTCATGGGGCATCTGAATCGAATGAAAGTGATGAACTTGAAACATTATCAGATAACATGAAATATAAAACTATATAGCACGCAAGTGAAAATAATCTTCTACAATTACAGTAATCAGTCCTTCGGTAATATCATTATTTCCAGTTGCATTAGTATTACAATCGGCTCTAATACAATACAAAACAGAAGCTTTGCTATTACTAGTAATAACAAGATCATTAGGGACATCAATATGATAATTCACTTTTCGGTTCTTACATCTAGCATTAAATCTTATGCAAACACAAATACAAAGAAGGATTTCCTCCGAATTTCTTCTCTAATTGCAACAATCTTTTTGGCTCGTGGAAAATGACCAGGTCATGACTCCATGGGACTTAAACACCTTCAAAGGGTCTACCCTCAGCAACTACATTTCGTTCGTGGCACTCTGCTAAAAAAATTCGAAATTCACCAATTCTCTAAAACTAATTAAAATATCCCGGAAAAACCGAGCTCCTAATTCAATAAAAAGTCAAATATTCAACAAAGTGATCGCAAATATAGAAATTCTTGAATCATCTGTGGCCTGAACTTGAATGCTATAAACTAAAACACAAAAACTATTTGGTTAAAAGGGCAAATAAAATCAACTCATGGTAAAATCCTCACGATAATAATGATTTCAATTAAAATTAGACTATAAAATTTTTCGTATACAGCCAGATAGAAAAAAGTTTTGAAGCTTTTCAATAAAAATCTACAGCTTATGATCTTCAGATTTTTTTGTGCTGAAGACACATGCCTGGGGTTTTTATCCTCGTCTTCTGGTTATTTACAAGGTAAGGCTGTGTGTACAGAAGATGTCTAAAGTTTTAATTCTTTGCTTTTAATACTTGATCAGATGGTGTGGCTGAGTAAGTAACTGTCTCGTTACTTGTGTAAGAAATTGAGTCGCATGCGTCGGCGGAAAGCGATACTTCGAAGTACAAGGGATAAACCTAGGAGACAACACGCAAAACATCAAAATTTCTTGCCACAATACATCCGGAAAGTCTGCACTCAAGGTGCAAAATGTGAATGCTCCTGGCAAAGCACTATACTTGATCCAGAGGAAATTGGCAAAGAAACACAACCAACACTTATAATGGGGGACATAAACAGCAAAGATGTAGGTTGGAACAGTGCACTTGGCAAATACCTGGGAACAATATACTGTTCTCTCATAGAGGAGTGAGGGTACCCACCCATGTACGAGGAAACAGAATAGACCATGTACTAACAAACTACCCAATATACTTACCACAAGGCACGGAGAACTGTAACTCTGATGTCAGACCATTATACTATATGATGTGATGTCAATATGCCTGGCAGAGCATGGTCTCTCTTAAGGGATCAATGTACAAGCAAAGAAAGCCGCAAGAGTGAGAAGAGATATGGATAAATGGTATGCCTCATACACCCAAGAAAGTACTGACAGATTCAATTATGATATAATTTCGACACTAAAGAAGGCAATCGGAAAGAAGAAAAGTATGGGTAACAGACCAGCCGTGAGTGTAGCAAAGAGGTGGTACAACTCTGACAGTGCCCTCAGGAGAGGGGAAGAAGAAATTTGTCAAGTTTAGGAAAAGATACTTCGATCACCCGTCCACTGGAAATAGAGAAGCACTCCGAAGGATGAGAAAGCAACTACAATCAATCATAGTTAATTCTAAAGAGAGACACTGGGAAGCCATGTTAGAGACTATTAGCGAGAGGACTCCACACGCTATAGTGCATAAGAAGATAGCACAAGTTGCAGGAAAAAACAAAAAAAAAAAAAGCCACATCAACCCGCACTCGCACCCAAATGGGCTAGAGCAGCAAGCAGCGAAAAATCTGCCCACTTCCATCAGATGTGCGGTAGCAAACAGAATAAGGAGCAGAAAACATAGGGTCATGAAAGCACTCAACATGAGAGAGCTGTCGGATTGCATTCCAATAACAGAGGAAGAATTATGGAGAGCAAAGAAAATGGGAAAGTCAACATCGCTGGGGATGGACGGAGTCACATATGATGTCATCAACTTTCTGGCAACCATCAAGGGAAACCATGTCCTATGCCTAATCAATATATGGGCAAAAGGGGGCATACTTAAGGCATGGAAAAAGGCCATTACCATTCCCATTCCAAAACCAGGAAAGCTAGAGCAGTTCAGGCCTATCTCCCTCACATCATGTCTCTGTAAGTACTTTGAAAGAATTATCCAGAACAGACTAAACTATTGCCTATGGGGGAAACTAAAACAATACATGTGTGGTTTCATTGGAGAAAAGAGAACACAGTTCTGCATAATTAGGGTCATGACAGGACCAAACACAACCATAAAAATCTTCATCGACCTAAAAGGGGCATTCAACAGAGCAAACCATGAGGTCATCATCAGCGAACTGGCAAACTACATAAGCAGTACCCTGCTACACATCATCAAAGATTACCTAGCAGAAAGACAGTGTTAAGTTTCAGGGACAGATGTTATCTTGGAAGAAACTAGAGCTAGGGACTCCCCAGTGAGGTGTACTATCACCAACATTATTTAATGTACTTATGAGCATTATAGCCCGGACACAGGCAAAGGGGATGAAAAAGACAATATATGAAGATGACATAGTACTCAAAGTCCGAACTATACAAGTACACAATGCACTAGACAAGATTACCAAAGTCTGCAATAGTGTTGGCCTCATCATCTCAACTGATAAGACAAAGCTCATCAGGGGAAAAGAAAAAGGGGACTGCAACTTCAGAATACAAGGACACAAGATAGAAAAAGTTGACTACACCAAGTTCATGGGTGTGATTATAAACAAGAGAACCACACTGACACAAGAGATAGCAAGGATCAAAAGTCTTTGTAACCGAAGAATCAAGACACTGGGAACGTTAACAAGGGGGGGACTTCGGGTCAACTGTTAGAATGCTCAAAAGAATATAATCTCAATGATAAGATCTATCATTGAATGTAGGGCCACCTACCTGGCAAACATCACCCCGAGGCAGGCTAAAATATTAGAGAGAATCCAGCTGAAGGCAATCAGAATTATCTATGAACTCCGATGTGCGTTAATGCTCACATTCTGCAAAAGTAAGCACTGCCGACCATACAACAGCGCATTAAGGAAATAGCAGCAGGACAGCTCTTAACAATAGTATCTGATAAAGATGAATACGTATGTAGGGACAGACAGCTAAACGGGTCAAAGGCATCTACAAAGTGGGAAAAAGCAAAAGCTAATTTGTGCAAGGAGGACATAGAAGACTACACTGAAGCAAAAGCACAGTACAAAACACATGAAATGGCACCATGGAACATCCCATTGATTTCACTCAATGGAACGAGAAAGAAAGACAGTGAGAGGCAAAAACTATAAAAAGAGTTCCTTAGAAAACTGGAGAAAATAAAGGGAGGAGTAACAGTATACAAAGATGGATCCGCACTCAATGACGGAAGAAGTGGGGCAGGGTTCTGTGGCTTTGTGGGAGAAAGAGAAGTGTTTTCAGAGTCTCTACATGTTAAGTGATGGGCGCTCCAGTATTATAACTGAGATTTTCGGAATACTACCAAGAATCAAGTTTGGAAAGAAATTAAGCAAAGACATCGTTCTAGTTAGTGACAGCAGAGCAGCCCTTCTATCCCTAACCAGTAAGAAGAGCGAGTTCAAGACGTACGTGAGGATAATACTACAACTAATAAGCCAAAATCAGAGGGTCAGTCAAGTTCATCTGGGCCCCCTCACTCGTTGGGATACCGGGAAATGAGACAGCGGATGTCTTAGTTGGAGAGGGTGCGAGAAGAGAAGTCCAGTAAAAGACACCAATACCTATATCTTCCAGTAAGAGAAAGGCGGGAAGGGAGATAGCTAAGGAAATGGAGAGACAATGTCAGAATAGTAATAGTGAGTCAGGAGATATCTTGCTATCAATGGGAATTCAGTACCACCAAACTATAATGCCATCTTTCTACACAAGCGTCGACAACAAACAGCAATGGTCAGAATCAGAACGAGGTACTCATACATGTGGCAAGTTGTTAGTATTATTATTATTATTATTATTATTATTATTATTATTATTATTATTATTATTATTAAAGGCTAAGCTACAACCCTAGTTGGAAAAGCAGGATGCTATAAGCCCAGGGGGCCCAACAGGGGAAAATAGCCCGGTGAGGAAAGGAAACAAGGAAAAATAAAATATTTTATGAATAATAACACTAAAATAAATATTTCCTATATAAACTATAAAAACTTTAACAAAACAAGAGGAAGAGAAATTAGATAGAGTGTACCCTCAAGCAAGAGAACTCTAACCCAAGTCGGTGGAAGACCATGGTACAGAGGATATGGCACTACCCAAGACTAGAGAACAATGGTTTTGATTTTGGAGTGTCCTTCTCCTAGAAGAGCTGCTTACCATAGCTGAAGAGTCTCTTCTACCCTTACCAAGAGGAAAGTAGCCACTGAACAATTACATTGCAGTACTTAACCCCTTGGGTGAAGAAGAATTGTTTGGTAATCTCAGTGTTGTCAGGTGTATAAGGATAGAGGAGAATCTGTAAAGAATACGCCAGACTATTCGGTGTCTGTGTAGGCAAAGGGAAAGAACCGTAGCCAGAGAGAAGGATCCAATGTAGTACTGTATGGCCAGTCAAAGGATCCCATAACTCTCTCGCAGTAGTATCTCAACGGGCGGCTGGTGCCCTGGTCAACCTACTACGAACGCAGAGAAACCAGTCAACACCAAGTGTCGAGTCTGCCACAGACAGGATAGTCATACTCTTCAGCACTACCTAGAAGAATGTTTGCCCTTGCAGGGGATACGGTCGACCAGGTCAGATAAACATAGCTTCAGAGAACATTCATGCTTCCAGATGTATTAAGCAAACATTAAGTATAGCAACACGATTCGCATCCTCCAGCTAATGAAGACGACCAAATGATATATTATGCTTTCTGTTCCAGAACATGTATTCATTTTGTTGCTGATTTGTGTATCAGGATAACATTTGGTTATCTATTAGCCGAGTACCGTATCAGACTGGAAAAATGGAAACATGATATACTACAGGTGGAAAGGCTTTAAAGTTTACCAAGATGTAATATTCATTTGAGACAGACCATCCTTCTATTTTCAGAATATTTATTC
>NC_090728.1:29391554-29416554 GCF_036898095.1 Palaemon carinicauda | reverse complement strand
TAAGCCAAAAGATGTATATTTCCGGTTTATTTTAAAAAATATCTAAAAGAAAGGACCCTACGTCGTGTTTCTGGATATCTATGGTAAGGATTATTGTCTAGTAATCGGTCAAATCTGCTTGTCTGACATAAAGGATTACCATACATCAGATAGCGCTATATCGACATTAAGCATACTGATCAAACGTAAGTTGGTAGCGATTGCAAGAGAGATGCAAGTTGAAAAAAAAAATCTAATAAACAAACAACTATGTATGATGAAAAACAGGCATCAAAAATATCTGAGTTGTTTTAAGGTTTAAATGTCACTCATGAGTGGCAGTAGCAAGGGAGAGGAGAATGCCCTACAGAGTGACCATATCTACAGTACATATGATCAGTGCCCAAGCTCCTCTCTATCAAATTGGACCAAGAATGGTCAGGCAACGGCTGCTGATGACTCAGCAGGTAGGCCTATTGCGCCCCCCCCTCCCCCCACAAATCCCTACTTCACAAGGACAGTAAGACTGTAAGCATTACTAAAACATCGAGCTTTAGCGAGGCTCGAACTCCTGTCCAACACGTTGCATGACAGGGAGGTTTCTAATAGCCTAATACAACCTCTAAATGATTCGTTCCTTTAACAAAATAAAACATCATATTTCACAAATTCTAAGAACCTTCCACGGAATAATTGAATTTCGCAACACCGCACATAGCAGGAAAAAAAATATCAAAAGGAGAGATGCCACTCGAGTGTCAAATGCTTAAATATATTTCTTTTCTTTTTGAAATTTGTTATTTAGAGCCTTCACCTCACCAAAAAATTTTATGCAATAATCAAGGTGCTCAAATTCTGACATTTAACTGGGGATAGATTTGGATCAAAGGTTTCCCAATTCCCTTTATTCTCTAGAAATTAGACTAATGTACATCCACAGTCTTTCGTACATATAGAGTATTACAATATTATTTCTTTTAAATTTTATAATTATCGATTTCATATAGCTTAGCTTATAATAATAATAAACATAAATGGGAAACTTTATAACAAAATATGCTTTCCCTAATACTCATTTCTATGGCAGGAATGAAGGTGTCATTTTAGTATGCAAAAGACATATAAGATTATGAAATGCATGTAACATGGAATTCAGGAACAATTATAAAAATCTATAAAATCTCCCCAAGAGAGATTAGTTCACCAAATGTTCAGCTGGGCTCCACAAGGCACTAAATGAGTTGGAAGTTTCAGGCCTACATGGCTGAGGGATATGAAGCGCGAAGTAGATGATGATGAATGCAAAAGTATTGAATTAAAAACTAAAACTGAAGATTGAGACGACTGGTGAAATCTAACCGAGGCCCTTTGCGTCAATAGGCGTAGTAGGAGATGATGATGATGATGATGATGATATGGAAATACATGATAAAATGTCCCTTCAAATTCAGTTTTAGTCTTTGGCTGTGTATAGAAAAAGTACTTAAGTGCAGATAGAACCGTTTCAAAGATTATAATATTTATCTTATTTATTTAACCTTTGTTGTTTTAACTTGTTTTCTTCATTTGACTTTAGTGCATACTTGACATTTTAGTTTTTTTCTTCCGTATTGAGAGATTCCTTATTGAGGACCTATATTTTGCGTTTTCATCTAGAGTTACAACTTAGCAAATGTAACAAGAAAACCTCTTGTTTGTTCATTATTCTTCAATCACATTCATAAAAGCTGATATCGTATGACGATGCTCTTTTTAAGATAAGAAAATCAAGACAGTCTCTGTGCTACTAGTAAAGGTTACCTAGTAAATAACAGGCAAGTTAGATAAATAGGAAAAGAATGTTATTAAGTAGACAATGAAAAACTTGAAAGGAATTGCAGTGTACTCCTGTCTTTGCTACACATAATTTTTTAGTAAAATTTGTCTTGTGGACATTGAAAAAACTTGAATGAACTCCCAAAGATGACTATCAAGATGATATAAAAAAAATTAATAAGATAAGACGGATAGAGGGTTGTTCAGAAGATAAAAAATAACTTTGATAAGTCCCTCATAACTGTTGTCTAGACTCTAGCAGTAACAAATATAAAAAAAGAAAAAAAAAGGGGGGGGGGGGTTAGTCGCAAAAGATAGATGTTTAGAAGAGAATAAGTAACTTGTATTATTCACTATGGGTGGTTATCCAGAAGATAACACAACATTTAAATTTCTGGTTGGTAAGAATGGTCATCTCAAAGAAAACGAGAAACCCGAGAGATGAATAGTAGAACATTCGACCGAGCAGCCTGTGAAAGAAACCCAAATCTTTCCCAGTCAACAAGTGATCTCAGCGATTCAAAACTTGAACCCGAGGTCTTACAGGGCTTTAACATCCCTTCAGCAAACTCGGAAATACTCGGAGAAAAAAAAATACGGACGGAATCAACACTACAATGGGTGAAATACCTGGAAAGTTAGGACCACATGCGTTTTCTTGCAAATAAATTTTTAAAAAATCCAAAAAATAAATTGGATTTTTAGCGCTAGCCCTAATGAAAACTGATATTTATTCTTGTTGAAATATATTTAAGCCTGAATGAGGGGTAGAAATAAAAACTTTATAGACAAAGAATATTTTGGAGAATATACCGTTATAAAGACCTGAACATTATCATTTTTCAAATAGCAATACTCACACACATACATACATACATACATACATACATATATATATATATATATATATATAATAAAGTATGTTAGTTAAAAAATTTACACACACAAAAAGATTTCAATACTGAGAAAGAGATATTGAGAAATTGGTCCCAATCTGAGAGAGAGAGAGAGAGAGAGAGAGAGAGAGAGAGAGAGAGATAAACGTCACTGAATATAACATTTTACCTTTCTCGTTCCCATTCCAGCCTTCGTTATCGGATACTTACGCAAGCACCCTCCAACAGGATGCATTGTGACATACATTCGAAATAACCTTAAAAGCATAAGAAAATAAACTATCAAAAGCCAATTGAATACAAACTATGCTAACTTCATAAAATATAAAACGGGGAATGTGAAGCCACTGATGAATGAACAGAGAGCATCGAATCTGCAATATGTATCACATTCCAACTTTGCTACCATGACTTTATTGTTGCGAAATTTTGAGTATGTAGTGAATATATGGAACACATGCACAAAAAATAAATCAGCTCTGGTTTATTAATAAATTCTTTATATTCGGTTTCCTTTCAAATTATACCGTTTCTATCCATGTCCCTAAGAGAATAAGCGGACATCAAAGTCATGAGAGTTGCGTCATCTATCTTATTTACCTGGCCTTGTCAAATCCTTTTTCTGGCGTCAAAACTATTGCAAAATTCATTGCTGAGCGGAGAATGTTCCGAAGACAACTTTTCCAACCACTTCTGCAAATACTGATATTGCAGAAGCGACGGCAGCATTTAAACATGCCAATTACGGACTGCATCGAGACATAAACAATACAACATATAGAAAAAATTAAATTGAAAAAGAACAATAAATGTAGTCAATCATAACCTATAAAACATAGGGCACCAGTATATATCTGATATTTGATTAAAAAAAAAATGCATAGTCACCCAAACAATACATGTGGCACTAAAGTGTACCAATACATTCTAATTACTGCCTTCACATTTTCAATAGAAAAATGTCGATCAAATTAATTCCAGGCTACTAATTCGAGACCCAATTTCTAAATAATCCCTGAATAATAATAATAAACATGAAACAAAACGTGATAGCATTGCAAGGAATTGGTGATAAAAAGAATAAGAGCAGAATTTACAATTATTTTTACTTCTATTCATATCAATTATCTTTTATGATATCTTTGCTATTACTTTTTTATTCGTTGCCATAAACAGAATAAGTACCCAAATATTGTAAGCAAAGGTATAAGGTAAAATTATCATGTAATATAAAAAACATAGAAATATATAAAAAGCATACAAGGCCATGGCAAACACAAAACTTTTCTACAAATATATATATATATATATATATATATATTACTTCACTGGAATTTCCCATTCTGATGTGAACTTTTTCTCAATCTTCCTATGTGTGTGTCTCTCTCTCTTTTACAATCAACTTTAAACTCTCTCTCTCTCTCTCTCTCTCTCTCTCTCTCTCTCTCTCTCTCGCGAAATTTATACCCGAGTTCACTGTCTCGTCTCCTTTTGCATTTGTCTAACATTTCAATGTGTTGCTTATCATGTTTCGTGGACATGACTAATAAAATCTCAAACTTGTTGCAAATGCTCTTTATGAAAAACACGTTGACATAAGTCTCTCTTCAAAGTTATTATGTGACAGATCTATTTTAATGTTTCTCCTCACTGGGCTAATTTCCCTACAAGAGCCATACGGTTTGTAACACCCTGCTTTTCCAACTAGGGTTGTAACTTAGATGATAATAAATAATTAATAATAATAATAATAATAATAATAATAATAATAATAATAATAAAAAGTGATCTATTTTCTAATTTTAATTAATAAAATCTTATGATACAAATACATACTGTATTTATCTACTTATCTTGTTTCTTCCTCTTAAGCATTTCCCAATTATTATAACTACGTTTGTTTCCATTCATGAAGCAAACTTCTTAATCGAAACTACAGGTTGAACCACAACTAAATTCCAGATCTAATCAATCATAACGTAATAATGACTGGTATAATCATTTAGCTGAATCCAACAGCACCTATAATCAGACAAGCATCAAATGTATGGTTTAACTTTACTATCAAAATAATATTTGTGTAAGCAAAGTGCATATTTGTCATAAACTACCATGAGAAAGATGAAGTTTATTAAAATTGTTTCATTAACACCTTAATAAATCATCCATAATACAAAAGAACAATCCACAAAATACTAAATTTACAAAATCAACCAGATGGTTCTCCAATGACCAAAATTATTTGCATGTAAAATATTAAACCAATTTCTAAATATAAAAGCATTACTACGCGAAAAACACAAGACTGCAAAATACTTGCGCCTTTCCATTAAAATAAAAGATGCATTAACTATTTGCATAGACAAGGTTTACAAACTTTATCTACCACAAAATGAAATAGGTTTAACCAAAAACTATTCAACCTTCACGGTAAGGCATGTGGGACTCCCAAATATAGAGACTGACGGATGATTTACCTCCTGGGAGAGTCTGACAGAAATTCCTTCAGCTTTTCATTAAATAAGCAAAGAATCACTTCAGCTGTTCAACAGATAAGCAAAGAATCCCTTCAACTGTTCATAAGATAAAAAAAAATAATCCCTTCAGCCGTTTATCAGATAACCAAAGAATTCCTTCAGCTGTTTATTAGATGAACAAAGAATTCCTTCAGTTGTTTATTAGATAAGTAAAGAATCCCTTCAGCTGTTCATTAGATTAGCAAAGAATTCTTTCAGCTGTTCATTAGATAAGCAAAGAATCCCTTCAGCTATTTATCAGACAAGCAAAGAATTCCTTCAGCTATTTATCAGACAAGCAAAGAATTCCTTCAGCTATTTATCAGACAAGCAAAGAATTCCTTCAGCTATTTATCAGACAAGCAAAGAATTCCTTCAGCTATTTATCAGACAAGCAAAGAATTCCTTCAGCTATTTATCCGACAAGCAAAGAATTCCTTCAGCGGTTCATTACATAAGTAAAGAATTCCCTCAGCTGTTCATTAGATAAGCAAAGAATCCCTTCAACTGTTCATTATATAATCAAAGAATTCTTTCAGCTGTTCATTAGATAAGTAAAAATTCCCTTCAGCTGTTCATTAAATATGCATTGAATTCCTTCACCTGTCCATTACATAAGCAAAGAATTCTTTCAGCTGTTCATTAGATAAGCAAAGATTCCCTTCAGCCATTCATTATATAAGCAAAGAATCAATTCAGCTGTCCATTAGATAAACAAAGAATCCCTTCAGCTTTTCATTACATAAGCTAAGAATCCCTTCAGCTGTCCATTAGCTAAACAAAGAATCCCTTCAGCTCTTCATTAGATAAGCAAAGAATCCCTTCAGCTGTCCATTAGATGAACAAAGAATCCCTTCAGGTGTTCATTAGATAAGCAAAGAATCCTTTCAGCTATCCATTAGATAAACAAAGAATTTCTTCAGCTGTTCGTTCGATAAACGAAGTATTCCTTCAGCTGTTCATTAAATAAACAAAGAATTCCTGCAGCT
Organism: Palaemon carinicauda; assembly: GCF_036898095.1. Taxonomy (NCBI): domain Eukaryota; kingdom Metazoa; phylum Arthropoda; class Malacostraca; order Decapoda; family Palaemonidae; genus Palaemon; species Palaemon carinicauda. The sequence goes on along the minus strand of NC_090728.1, from coordinate 29,410,359 downwards.
GTTAATTAGATAAACAAAGAATCCTTCAGCAGTTAATTAGATAAACAAAGAATCCCTTTCGCTGTTCATTAGATAAGCAAAGAAACCCTTTAGCTGTCCATTAGATAAACAAAGAATCCCTTCAGCTCTTCATTAGATAAGCAAAGAATCCCTTCAGATGTCCATTAGATAAACATTGAATCCCTTCAAGTGTTCATTAGATAAGCAAAGAATGGAAGTTACCCTTATTGCCAGAAATACGAACGATCGACCCTCATGTAGGCCTACATCAAGTAAAATATTTGTAAGGTTGTCGTAGCCTATTGGAAACGTTCCTGCCTGGCGATCAGCCGGATGGGGTTCGAGTACCACTTAGGGTCGATAGTTTCCTTTAGTGTCTGCAACCGCACCATCCATGTCAGCTACGGATTGATGGTTTGGGGGAGCCTATATGTCTACCTCATGTGTTATCAGTAACCCTTGACTGGCTCTCCCTGGCCATATGTTGATTGGAGAGGGGGTTTAGGTGCTGATCATTTGTATAGGCTATATGGTCAGTCTCTAGGGAGTCTAGGGCATTGTCCTTTTAGCTTGGGCATTGTAACTGGCCCTTGCATCTGGCATACATGAGTGGCCTTCAAAGTGTAATATTTATATCGAAGAACTAATGGACTGACGTATGATTAAACAAACACAAAGAAAAGGAAAGCAATACTTTGTCAGTAAGGGACTAAACATAAAGCTCATAATGGATATTTTAAAAATTAATTTGGTTATCAGTTTAACATGCTTCAACAAAAGACAGAACTCAACTTGTCATCTTTCAATACCACACTGTGGAATCTAACTACTCATTACAAAGGACTCATCATTAATCAATCTTGGCAAAATTTATAAGCTTGAACATCAACAGACAAATTTATTAAGTAAATATGGTGCTTAATATGCAACATAAAACATAATAAATATAGTTTCACAGCTCTTATCAAAGCTCTTGATATCAGAGTAGGCTTGCAACCTTAAAATGACGTTGGGCAAAAATTTAATCTGAAAGAAATCTTTAATAATGTGCAACAAAGTTTATAGTTCCATTACCATGCTTCGCAAACATGGGCCAAAGCTTGCAATGTTACTGATGGCCACAAGAACAAGGAAAAGTGTAGAAATTACTAATGAATTAAGTCAACCTTGTAATCCCATATTCAGCTTTAATGATATGAACCCCATCCTATAATCTCATAAGTCAATATAAAATAAACAAAGCTTTTAACCTCAGAAAATGTTACAGCGACCCAGGACAAAGCATGAAATCTCAAGTAAGCATCGATGACTTGAAGCAAAACTTGAAATCTCATAGAAAACGTTCAAAATATGAGACAAGACCTAAAATCTAATATTCCAATAACCAATTTAAGTGGCTCAGAAAAACTCTTACATATTCAAGGCTTAGTGGATAATAAAGACATCCAGACAAACGTTGGGTTCGTATCCTGCATCATAACAGTATTATTAATAGCGATTGGTTAGTTTTAATAACAAAATAAATAAATCTTTTATTAAACTATATTCTAATAATTTATTTTTAAACTATAGAACAGTTATATATTCGATAGTGAAGAATAACTCTAACGACAAATAAACCAACTATCACACCCATTCCATTGCCTATTTACGCATACCAAGACTTAATGAATTGCGAAAATATGTTTAACGAGATTAAAAGCTCTAACACTAAGGGCAATAACATGCACCAAAAGCTAATTACTCAAAAATAAATTGTTTGATTACTCATATTGATATATTTGACGGCTCACTGACTACAAAACCTATTGTATAGCTGATCAGAGAGAGCAGTTTAATAACTGCTATAGCTTTATGGCTTGTAACATTTTAATAGCCTCCAATATGATTGATAACTTTCATCATGTGCAAACGAGTTCAGTAAACAAATTCATCACATAAAATGTAGTTGCAAGGCTCGTGGATAGTTTATTATTTCAGGGAATAGTTTATAATTGACGATCGAAAGTCAAATAGCTCTTGGTATCTTTCAACATCTCACTGCATAGGTTAATCACCCAATATATTTTCAAGATGCCTACTGAATTTGATATATATATATATATATATATATATCTATATATATATATATATACATATATATATATATAATAAGAAAGAGAGAGAGAGAGAGAGAGAGAGAGAGAGAGAGAGAGAGAGAGATAAACACAACCACACGCACACGCACGCAAACACACACATAAACACACTCTACATATATATATATATATATATATATGTGTGTGTGTGTGTGTGTGTGCGTGTGTGAGTATAAAGATGGGGAAACACTTAAAATATCACTCAATTAAAAAAAAGCAAAATTCGGATTGAAAATTCGTAATTGTATCAGAATCAAATCTGCATATGGCAACGATGAAACGAAGTACGAAAATCTAGAAATAAATACAACTATGGAATAGTCACTGGCCCGGTTACCCTTATCAACATGAATTGTTTTCTCGAGAAATCGTTTCAAGAATTTCTTTTGAATGAATAAATATTCATAACTTATACAATACTTTGTCTTCAGGTTGTAATGTCTCGAACTTTCACGTAAATCGTTTTAGTCTCAGCACTGAAACCGTCAAGACATCTAACACACAAACACACACACATACATCACGCTCTCTCTCTCTCTCTCTCTCTCTCTCTCTCTCTCTCTCTCTGCATGTATGTATATATATATATATATATATATATATATACCTCTAAGGAGGAAATACTGAATTGTAGTAACTGAATTATGGTGAAAAACAAACCTTATTTTGATGGGTGTCTGGGAACGCAAAAATGAAAGAAACTACACAATTTACCGGAAATATTCAAAATGTATTGTCTACGAAAATGATAAAAATATATTCTGAAATAGATTAATTAAGATTAAATGATATCGATGAAGGTAAAAATAGTACAATAACACCAGTAAAAATAATGAAACAAAATATTAATCACTAATATTATTAACAAAAATACAATGATGCAAAATTCCACCCCCAAAAATATATATATGTATATAAAAATAACCCTTGCGGTGATACAAAACATCTTGATGACTAATATTACACAATAACATTATTCTTTAATAAAGTAAATGGTCTAAATATAAACTGATTTGTTTTCAATTAATAAAAGCAAAAAAAATTAGTACATTACCAATCTATACAAACAAGTTTGCTTGCATTGTTAACATTCAAAAGACTGACTTTATCCCGACATAACATTGACACAAAATTACAGTTAAATAATGAACATTCAAAATTATTTAACTACAGGTTTAGGGTAGTTCAACCATAAAGAAATTTCTTGACGTAATTTTGACAAACGTCGTATAAATTTAATAGGATATCTAGTTATAATGTGGTTTCCAAAATCACAGCAATTAAATATTGAAGTATAAATATTTTTAAAAATTTCATGTTTAAGAAATCATATTAATGAAAAGTTATTGCAGCCGTATTTCAACTAAGATGAAAAAAAAAAAAAAGGTCTTCTTTAGAGCAAGAACTTTATCAATAAATCTAATTAGAATTTATTTACAGAAAAAAAAAACTTCACTATTGGAAGGTTGCTGAATTGAACATAATGAATGCGATAGATATAGGAACGCAATGTGATTTAGACATAAATAGAGATACAAGTAGCGAACTTATATACAATATGAAGGGGAAACCACATAACATAGAGGGAATAATAGTAAACAGTATTAAATACATAGGTATCAAGGTAGATGACAGTAGAAACATGTTCAAAACACAAAAAAAAAAAAAAAAGGTGAAATGATTCTTAAGGCACAAAGACTAGCAAATCTTATAAATTCAATCATAATAAATTAGTGATAGGAGAAACATACTGGAAGAGTGTGGCAGTACCTTCCATATTATATGGAACAAATGTAATGAACTTAACGGAAACTGAAATAGAAAAGTAGCAGAGAATTGAGAATGGAGTGCATAGGATGTTAGGGAGTGTAAAGAGTGCAGCAATTGTAGCCTTGAGAGGGGATGTAGGAGCATCTGCTATGAAAACAAGGGTAATGGATGAAAAGCTGATGTACCTTAATAGCATTTATAAGGGATAGAAGGAAATACTAACAGAAATCAATAGTCAATGATATGGAAGAAAAAGAAATCAAGTGGTCGATGCATGTTAAGAATTATGCAGAAGAATGTGGGACGGCGATGAGAGAAGTCAAGAGATGTACGAAAGAGTACATAAAGAAGAGAACAAGAGAACGGGACACAAGCAAATGGAAGAGTAAAATGGAGTGCAAGGAGTCTAATTTTGTATAAAAAGTGGAAAAGTGAAATCAAGGAAGAGGAAGTATATGATAAAACATTTTTGTCCGTCTTATTATTCAGAACAAGGACAAACACCTTGGGCTTGAATATAAAGAACAGACACCAAGGTGGAAATATAAACTGTGTATTCGGTGATGTAGATGTGTATTCTGTGATGTTAACCACTTCATAATATATTGTCCACAGTATAGTGATACACGAAGAAAAGTAAAAGAGCTTCAGCAACCATACGTAGAAGATAGTGCACAAACAGTTGGGGAGTTCCTTTTCTGTGGAGAAAATATTGGAAATAAAGTGTCCTGAACGAATATGAGTGAAAAGAGAAAAATTATTGAAAATAAGGAACACAAAACTAAAAGACATAAGAGGCGCCGATGCAAAGGCGAAGTCTCGCCCCGAACCTGAACCTGTATCCGAGGTTTTTCCTTGAAAGAACTCATGCATAATTTACGAAACAAACAACTGACTTCCAAGCACGACCATCAGAATCCACAATCTGGGTTGTCATTCCCATTAATCCTTCTTGCACTATGAGTGACTAACACTTAATATTCTTTCAATAGACCTTGTACAAATGAACCCTTGCAATGTTTTTACATCCATTCTTCGCTGTGATTGAAATAGTACTTTAAGGTTTTGAAACGTCCAGTGCTCATAAACTATTTTCGAAATAAAATGATATGGTCCGAAATTACTGTACCCTTGGTTTCCAAAGAACTTTTTCTAATAATCTAAAAATAGCTCTAGTTGAGAAGTGAAGTTTTTATTTCAAATTTATAAAAAACCAAAATTCTGAAATAATTCGTATCCAATTAGAAATGTATTGTAGCAAAACACACAAGGAATTATTTTAAACTCTATCACACCAACTTCAATGGGAGGTTATTAGACAGAGAGCAAACTAGAATCAGAATCATCCCTAAGATAAGGTAAAATTAAAATACATCCACACTGTAATGATAAAACCGAGAATATTTCACAAAATTCCTGTAAGAGATCAACCTAAAATCTATTGCTACTTTGACCAACAATCAATAAAAAGAATAAGGAAAAAAAACAGACATAAAAGTAAAATATTATCAAATAGAAGTGACTCGTTACAATGTTCTTGAAAATATATGTAGCAAGACGGTGTCAGAAGTAACAATAGCTGATGGTATGACACGATGTACCCAGTTATTCCCGAGTCCAATTTGGAACTAAATCGTTAAAGCTTCTAGTGTCTGTCTCTCTCTCTCTCTCTCTCTCTCTCTCTCTCTCTCTCTCTCTCTCTCTCTCTCTCTCCAGCAACGTAGATGTCACGGTAATGATGCAGCAATAAGTTTATCTTTATGTGAACATACTCGCATATGCCAGCATACGCAAATAAACACATAAGCCATTTTCCTTGATAATTCGCCGAATCCCTTTCGTAAATAAGCGAAAGAGGATAAAATACGGTCGGAGGTCCTTGTGCCGCCCAAGAAGGAAGAGGAGCAAGATTGCCATCGACAATTTTTATGGAATCCCGATGGAAGACCATTTTAGGAAGCGAACCTTTAATAGTCCACCTGCGCACAGAGAGGCGTCCCTAAATACGACCATCTATAATGGTGTCGATCTGATACCAAAAATACAATAATGGCGGGATCTCAGGTCTCAAATTTCCAAAGATTTTAGGGCCGCTCATGAAGAGCAAAGGCAAGGGACAGTCCCCTTTCCACCCAAGCTAGGACCACGGAGGGCCAGGCAATGGCTGCTGATGACTCACCAGGTAGACCTTTAGGCTTCCCCCAAACACCGCATCCTTTGCACACATGGATGGCGAGATCGCAGAAACTACAAGAAACTATCGACCTTGAGCGGGTCTCGAACCCGAGTCTGGCAGAATGCCAGCAGTTATAGGGAGCTATCCAATAGGATACCAAAACCCTTTCTTTATATTATTTCAGTCTAGATAATCTAGAATCTTACAAAGAGGAAGACATCGGATTTGTAATGGACACGTCATGTGTTGATTTACCTTGAATGACAAAAAAAAAAAAAAAATTATTTCAACTCATTAGAAATAAGAGCTTTTCGCAAGTTAATGACTGCCCCCTGAGATCTCAACTCCTGACAGCAACCACTATTTTCATTGTAAATTTAAAAAAAAAATGTAATCTTTCAAACTAAAGATAAATCTTCTTGATTTCACCAGTTTATCAGAAAGGTAATTTAGAAAGGGGAGATTGACGGGAGCTAATGAGAAACAATGATTTTTAAAACATAATTAATGTGACTTTGATCATTGTTAATGTACCCTCACATCTTTTATAATCACAGTGAACATGAAAATGATTCTAAAACATTAAATACATTACATATGTGGGTTTGTTTGTGTGTGGATAAGTATAAGTATATAGTCATTTTTTTTTCCTTTACCTTCAAACCCTCTGAAATATAAAAATACTTTTCTCTTTCTTCCAGCGCTTAAAACAGCATTGAAATGATTACTTAATCGTAAGTTGATTCGAGGGTCTACTCTTGCATGAGATTGAAAAATTAAAGTAAATCAATACTAACTTGACAAAGCCATAGTTTTGTCGAAGCAACTGTCGTAACGATTTAAATGAATTACAAAAACATAAGCAAGCAAGTCATTATTCCACGACCTATAATAACACTAGGAGAGATTAACCCACGGAATCTCGTTATAATTTTCCTTGCAAATATATATTTTCTGTATTATAAAAACACATATTTTACCGATATTGAGAAAAATTATATTCATAAAAAATAAAATGTCCTTCTAAACACTTCCTCTTACATTTTAGGTACCTGTGTGGATAGAATTTTATAGCTAAAATCATTTTTAATTTTAAATAGCACGCAATATATAAGTACTAAATTTTACCCTTCTTTCATTACTCTTTTATCTATGTTAATCCACATGTAATGAGCATCAGAACATTCTCATAGTAAATCTGAATCACAAAGTCAACAATTTTGGATATTTGGAGTAAACAGGGGAATCACGAGATCAACAAGTTAAACTATTATACTGTAGTACAACATAATTGTCAAACTAATAATATCCAGCTAATCATAGTCAATCAGAATGGCAAAACAATTCGTAGTATTTAAAATAACAAATTGGGGATTTTTTCTATAATAAAAATTTCCAAAAACAACTATAAAACTATAAGAACAAAAAAAAATGCAGCTGAAAAAATTAACACACAGTTAAGATAAGAGAAGTAAATGAGAATCGCAAAATCACTCACGTATTTTAGTTAGTTATAGAGTGGAAAGAACAAGCCGAATTAGGAAAACTTTGTTCTCGTTGTAAGAAACAAATTTCAATTAACAGCCTGGTTGACTGTAAGATATATCGAATAAATCGAATCCTTTAAAAATTGAAAAGATAAATCATCTGGAGTCTCCTGGTGTAACATGCGCGAAAAATTGTATAAATAATCTAGAAGTAAATAATGATTAAAAGAATATGTACTATAACCAAACAACCTCAAAAACCCTCTTTACTTCCCCCCCCCCCTCGCCAAAAAAAAGTAACATTCAAAGAAACTATATATACTTAAGGCACATAGCCCAAGGATCCTTAACGTATAATAAATCAAGCATTACCAAAACACAACCAGAAGTCTCAGCCTTGATCACACGGGTAATTCCTTGGAAGTAATTCTCATTTTCTTTTATGAGATTCTGATTTCTTTTTTCATCACTCATGGGTCCTGGAACCATTATTTTGAAGGGCAAACGTCTTTATGACAGCGCGGTCTTCATAAAAGTTCATTTGCCTCAGACAAAAATGACCTTGCATGGCTGCAGAAAAAAAACTCTGTGCATGAAAGTCTGTTTCTTTAATTTTTCTCTCCCACTGATAAGCCTTTTCATCTTTATTATCATCATTATTATTATCATTATTATCGTTACTAGCTAAGCTACAACCCTAGATGGAAAATCAGGATGCAATAAGCCCAAGAGCTACAACAGGGAAAAAATAGCCAGTGAGGAAAGGAAATGAGGAAATAAACTACAAGTAATGAAAAATTTAAAAAAGAATTTAAAAATAGTAAAATTAAAACAGATATTTTTATATATAAGCTATAAAAAGACTTATGTCAGCATGTTTAACATATAAACATTAGCTACAAGTTGGAACTTTTGAAGTTAATTAAGATCACAGTAATTGTTACATCGACATGACTAAAAACAAAATCGGGATTAACAACACATTTATTCACAGCCTAAAACATAATAAATATATCTACAGTATAAGAAAGAAAAAGTAAAAAAAAAATAAATAAAAAAAGACTAAAACCCGAGACAAAGGGAGGCTCAGGTTAATCCTTCATATAATACCAAAATCTCTTCAAGCGCAAAAAGGAAACAAAATCTGATAAAGTTCTTTCAGGCACCAAAACTTCCAAGGCCCAACAAATAAAGAAGAGAAGAGAAAGATTTAGAAAGGAAATGCCAAAGATAACACATTTAAGTCGGTAACATTTGCTGCAAATGTGCTTGAAAATAAATAGGTGAAGAAGAATGAGAATGTGCGACATGTTTGTTAAAAAATATCTATTTTTAATAAATCTGAGATTTAGAACTGCACTGTATAACTTTAACTTTCTATAAAAAAAAACTAGGGTTTTTATGTTATGTCAACCAAAAACGTTGGAAAACTCCACACACAGAAACCAAACAAAAGGCAACGTATTCTTTTTTAACTCAAAACTCTTTCGATAGTTTCCATCTAAAATGGATATTCAGTAAAAGAAAAAAAGGAAAAATAAACGAATTGCTAGAGTCCGAGTTTTTGATAGGTCAATCCGAACTTGCTTTTTACGACGATCTCACAATATTCGGAATGAATTAAGTTTTATTTTTCCTTGACTTCATTAAATTTTCAATTCATTCTATAATTTCCAATAAATATTCATCCCATCATGAAATTAATTTCATTCACAAAATCGTTGGAATCCTACGGGCGAGTCTTGTCCAAACAGACCTATCCGTTCATTAAATACTATGAAAACTATATTATTATTATTATTATTACTAGCCAAGCTACAACCCTAGTTGGAAAAGCAAGATGCTATGAGCCCAAGGGCTCCAACAAGAAAAAATAGCCCAGTGAGGAAAGGAAATAAGGAAATAAATAAATGATGAGATAAATTAACAATATATCATTCTAAAAACAGTAACAGCGTCAAAACAGATATGTCCTATATAAACTATTAACAACGTCAAAAACAAATATGTCATATATAAACAATAAAAAGACTCATGTCATCCTGGTCAACATAAAAACAGTTGCTCCAACTTTGAACTTTTGAAGTTCTACTGATTCAACTACCCGATTAGAAGGATCATTCCACAACTTGGTAACAGCTGGAATAAAACTTCTAGAATAATACTGTGTATTATTGAGCCTCATGATGGAGAAGGCCTGGCTATTAGAATCAATTGCCTGCCTAGTATTACGAACAGGATAGAATTGTCCAGGGAGATCTGAATGTAAAGGATGGTCAGAGCTATGAAAAATCTTATGCAACATGTATAATGAACTAATGGACCGTAAGTTTCTGTCCAACAAATTAAGATGAGAATCAGCAGTTGAACACCAGGCAGGAGAACAATACTCAAAACAAGGTAGAATGAAAGAATTAAAACACTTCCTCAGAATGGATTGATCACCGAAAATCTTGTAAGACTTTCTCAATAAGCCAATTTTTTGTGCAATTGAAGAAGACACAGACCTAATCTGTTTCTCAAAAGTAAATTTGTTGTCGAGAATCACACCTAAAATTTTAAAAGTCATACAAATTTGAAGAAACATTATCAATACTGAGATCCGGATGTTGAGGAGCCACCGTCCTTGACCTACTTACAATCATACTTTGAGTTTTGTTAGGATTCAACTTCATACCCCATAATTTGCACCATGCACTAATTTTAGCTAAATCTCTATAAGGGATTCACCAACCCCAGATCTACATTCAGGGGATGGAATTGATGCAAAGAGAGTAGCATCATCTGCATATGCAACAAGCTTGTTTTCTAGGCCAAACCACATGTCATGTGGATATAGTATGAAAAGTAATGGGCCAAGAACACTACCCTGTGGAACACCGGATATCACATTCCTATACTCAATAATAATGCCAAGAAACAATCCACCCCCTCCCAACTGTTTCAGTTTGAAAACAAGGGCCTCATGATTAACACGGTCAAAGGCAGCACTAAATTCAAGGCCAATCATACGAACTTCCTGACCACAATCAAGGGATTTCTGTACAGCATTGGAGATTGTAAGAAGGGCATCACATAATCCAAGGCCTTTACGAAAACCAAATTGCAAACTAGGGAGTAAGTGATTACCTTCAGCAAACCTATTAAGACGTTTTGCCAGAAGACGTTCAAAAAGTTTATATAATATGGGAGTTATGGAAATTGGGCAGTAATTAGTGGGACTTGAGCTACCACAAACTCATTTACATAGAGGAGTAACATTACCAATTCTCCAACAAGTGCTAAAAGCTCCTCTTCTTGCTAACTTGCGCAAAATAACAGATAACTTTGGAGCTAAGAAATCTGCTGTCTTTATAAAAACCAAGGGAAAAATACCATTTGGGTCTACACCTCCATAAACATCAAGGTCCATCAACAGAGCTTTAATCTCACGAGATCAAAAAGCTAAACTAGTTAGTTTAGCCTCAGGAAAACAGGAATGAGGAAGTTCAAGTTTTTCATTACTCTGTTTACTGTCAAAAACACCAGTCAAAAGGGTTGCCTTTTCCTTTGGACAGTGAGTGACTGAGTCATCTGGTTTAAGTAAAGGAGGAACTGTTGCATCTACACCAAAGAGAGCAGATTTAAGGGTAGACCACCATTTATGTCCCTGAGCTGTACCAAAAAGGGTTTCTTTTATGGTTAAATTGTACTCCTTTTCAGTTGAGACATAAATTCTCTGAGCAAAAGCTCGAAGCTGAGTATAGTTATTCCAGGTCAAATATGATCTGTTACCCTTCCAAAGGTGATAGGCCTCCTGCTTCTCCAAATAAACACGTCTACAATCATCATTGAACCACAGTTTGTCCTTCATTCGGTACCTTAGCACACGAGAAGGGATACGCCTATCAATTATGTTGACTAGATTCTCATTCAAAGGGACAACACGATCTACACTACTATATAATTGCTTACTTGCTTACTATATATATATATATATATATATATATATATATATATATATATATATATATATATATATATATATATATATATATCTATATCTATATCTATATCTATATCTATATCTATATCTAATCTATATCTATATCTATATCTATATCTATATATATATATATATATATATATATATATCTATATATATATATATATATATATATATATATATATATATATATATATATATATATATATATATATATATACGTTTAATATACTATCAAATTAAAAAAAAATTTACCCTTATTACTGAATGTTTACGTAAACATAAATGAACAATTAAGCTAACTTCCATTCAAATTAAAACTATGCAAATATATTTTTTTCAGCAATACGCTTGGAAAATAAAAATGTCACTAACATACCTTTCTTCAACGTTTAATTCAATGATGAACCCCTCATGCAAAACACACCCACAGCTTTTAACGAATCATATTCTCCACAATACATAAAAGCGATTCTCAAAAGTAAAATACAAACTCACACACTCCGGTGAAAACCATATTTTCACTAGCCTATCATACTTTGTTCTATTTGCGACCATAAAAAATGATCATGTATGGGAGTGATAAAAACGATAATTAAATTCAAAATACGACAGTCGGTTGTGTAGAGCTACCTGCAAGAGCAAACACATGCCATAAAACATATAAAATCATTTCACCATAAAAAAAAAAAAAACGTAAGGCTGAAAAATTCCGAAAACTTTCAAATTAACTTTAAGAGTCACAGACCATTTTTAAAGATATACATGAAAATTTTACAAACAAAACCCAAGGGGAAGAGACAAACGATGGCTTAGTTCATTCCTTCTGCTCGAGTCTCTGGTACAAGGAAACAACATAAAAAGGTGAAGATGATTGACAAAAATCCTATAAACTCCGGGGAATTCTATGGCCTCTACAAATGGATAGGGGAAAAGGAGAAGGGAGATACACACAAGAGGCAAAGATACGGAACACAAGTCAACTCTTCAAGAAGACTAAGTTGAAAACGAGTGCTAAGCATTTTCGTAAGTTAGTTTATCTTGTGTGTGTATATACATACATACATACATACATACATACATACATATATATATATATATATATATATATATATATATATATATATACTGTATATATATGTATATAATTTGAATGATAACCTTTACTTCCGAGAACTAAAATAACAATGAGGTATCGTTCATATGTCAACTTGCAACGTTTAATACAACAGGAAAAGAAAATAAGAAAAACGGAAAATATATTCCCGTGAGGTCAAATTCTTAGGATGGATTTTCTTTATAAATAATATTTAAAAATTATACGATGACTCTATTATCAGCTGTAATAATTCCCAAACATAAAACAATATTTTATTAAACAACGAAAAAGTCCTAAACGACATATCAATCGATATATATATATATATATATATATATATATATATATATATATATATATATATATATATATATATTGCCTCTTTTCCAAGAGATAGCTTCCCCGCTTGAAAAAGGACTTCTGAGGGTATAAGACTTCCCATTCTCAATACCTTCTGGGATGAGGCTGCCATTCCCAAGATAACCTCCACCCAAAATAACGCGTAAGGATTTATCTCAGACCAAAAGAAAATCCATAGCAAGATTAATTGAACGGAATTAGGATTGGCTTGGATCATAAAATCTACGTCACAACCCAAGCACTGAGACGTGAAATCGTGAAATCATTCATTTACGTCATAAACAATTTAATTTTAAATTAATTAAATATAGGATTAAAAATATTTCAAAATCACATTCATTCAAAAAATAATTCATATATTTATAAAGGAAATAATTAAACATTAAAAATATATTAAACATCATTAAAAATCGATTTCATAAAGATACACAAGCGCATCTACATCAACGCCAAATCGAAACGGTGATTTACAAATTTTGAGCAGCACACCAGAAGAAGCTTGATCGACAGTAATCTGTAGTTACGAGCACACACTATACTAAATTTTTTTTAATGAGGTGCATTTGCACCCACTCGCAGCGGTGCCCTTTTAGTTCGGAAACGTTTCCTGTTATCTGATTGGTTAGAATTATTTTGTCCAACCAATCACCGATCAGGATACTTTTCCGAGCTAAAAGGGCACCCTTGCGAGTCGGTGCAAATCTTCCTCACTAAAAAGAATTGACTATAGTACTCCGCTTCCATCTAGAATGTATTCATGTAGGAAGCGGCTCTTTCCTCAGTCTGATTACCTAGGGAATCAGGAAAACGGCTAACCATTGAATCAAACGACACAAACACGTCTAATCGTAGAGCACCATTCAACTCTGGATCTGCCAGCAAGGATAAATTCCACACGCCGCGAGTAATCACTCATATGGTACAGTACCGGAACAGTACCAGTCCCAAAAGGGCCGAAGAAGACGTGTGCAAAATTAGTCTACAAATGTTCATGCCCAGAAGAGATATATGTACGTCTCAAAGCAAAGACTACATAGGACACATTACCACGACTCTCCCCATACGCATAATGGCCCAAAGAAATCTTGAGGGCTATAAACCAGTGTACATCGATGGGCACAAACAAAAAAAAAAAAAAAGACAAAAAAAAAGGAAAAACTGAGCAATGAAACCCGAATATTTCACAGGGGAAGTAATCACAGACGACTTCAGACTTAACCATTGAAAATTGTTATCTATAAAGCCACCCTTCAAAACCCAACAGGAGTGAAATTACGGTCTCCTTTCAAACATTAGACAGCCGCTCAGTAGCTTGTGCAACGATATCCGAGTCCCTGCACCCTTCCACAAGGGCATCCCCTCCCAGGAAGGGCCATGCAACGACTGCTGCTACATACCTGACAGAAGAGGTGCCTTGGCTGCCCAATCTACACAGCGGCTGTTATCTATATGGATTTTCTATGCAATATGCATGTGCATGTGTGCACTTTTGTGTATATATAATACATATATATATATATAATATAAATATATATATATATATATATATATATTATATATATATATATATATATATATATATATATATATATATATATATATATATATATATATATATATATATATATGTGAGTGTGCGTGGCATGTAAAACTATGTAATTATTTCCCCAAGACGTTAGGCCGAAATTAAAAGAAGGATAAGCATAGGTTAAAGAGCTTTTGATAAACAAAATAAGATTAGAAATTTAAAATGCCACTTTCTCGCAAACGAAAAGTATTCAATCAGAAGGTACAATCAGTATCAACTTAAGTATCGGAAACTTGGAGCTTTACTAAAGCTTTATAACATGAGCTAGATATCACACAAAATAGCTTTGGAAAGAATAATGATGGGAATAACACTAAGAGACAGAAAAAGATCAACATGGATACGAAAGCAAACTAAAGTAGAGGGTATTTTTACAAGAAGCAAGAAAAAGAAATGGACATTGGCATGCGAATGACAGATAAGTGGACATTAAGAATAAAGGAATGGGTCCCTAGAGATTGAAAAAGAAGGAGGGGAAGGGAGAGAAGATGATGGATTGACGAGCTATGAAAATTATATATATATATATATATATATATATATATATATATATGTAAATATATATGTAAATATATATAATATATAAATATATATATATATATATATATATATTTATATATATATATATATATATATATATATATATATATATATATATATATACATATATATATATATGCAATAAAGTATATTCATGTGTGTGGATATGTATGAGCATGTATCACTTACTTCCATTTTCATTTTTTAGAATCTTTAAAGCCTCTCTGAAATATAATTTTTTCCCCTTTTTCAGCGTTTAAAATAGCATTAAATTCATTAATTAATCGTAAGATAAGCTAAGTCTCTATAGGTATATATAGGATTTCAAAATTGCCGCAAAACCAAAATTTAATGATAAAATTGTCGTGACAAAATAAATGGAAGTATAGTCCATCGAAAACTCATCCCAGTGAATCTAAAGAAAGTACAGAGAGCAAAGGATAATTCCGTGGGAAACCCGTTAACGCCACTATGGCAACTACCTTTAAATAAAAATATGTTAAGAGAGATGTGCCCAAAAATCATTATATACATATATATATATATATATATATATATATATATATATATTATATATATATATATATATATATATATATATATGTATATATGTATATATATATATATATATGCATATATATATATATATATATATATATATATATATATAATGTGTGTGAGGCAAAGAGAAACAACAATACCAACTCCCATCTATTGGTGCATTGCTTTCCTCACTTTTATTTATAGGCTACCACCCAATGGACCACCACCAAGCGACATATACCAACGTCTGCTATGATCAAGACAAAAGGCATTGACCTTGCAAGTCCCTTCGCATATACTTTCTGAGAAATCTTAGGGTAGTACCCTTCTGACGTCATTTCCCAAAGGAAAAATTATATATATATATATATATATATATATATATATATATATATATATATATATATATATATATATACAGTATATATATGTATATATATACATACATATATATATATATATATATCATATATATATATATATATGTATTTTCAGTAATGACAGCAGATATGAGCAGCAGATACCTACTCTTATTACATAGTTAGGACTCTAAAAATATCAATAAGTGTGATGTAAGTTCTGTGTCATGAAATTATTTTGTCCTACATCAAAGAGACAATAAATAAAATCCTGGAACTGATATATGTTAAAAAGTACATATTTCATAACTGTTACCATTTTATTGAGGCTTAAATTTCCATGGAGAAAAGTTTCTTTTCATATCATTATCATCTCCTATTGACGCCAAAGGCCTCGGTTAGATTTCGCCAGTCGTCTCTATCTTGAGCTTTTAAATCAATATTTCTTCATTCATCATCTACTTCATGCTTTATAGTCCTCAAGCATGTAGGTCTGGGTCTTCCAACTCTTCTAGTGCCTTGTGGACCCCAGTTGTAATTTAGTGAAGTAATCTCTCTTGGGGAACGCGAAGAACATGCCCAAACCATCTCCATGTACCTCTCACCATGATCTCATCAACATATGCCACTAGTAATCTCTCTATTGGTTTCATTTCTAATCCTGTCCCGATATTTAACTCCCAATATTCTTGTGAGGGTTCTGTTCTTAAATCTAAAAAATCTTTTAGATATCGTTTCATTATCATAGCACGAATCATGTCCGTACAATAACACCAATCTCACTAAATTGATATATAGCCTGATTTGTAAATATAATTTTACTTAACCTAGCCATTGCCTGATTTGATTTTTTCAATCTTTTATTAAACTCAAATTCTAAAGATCCTTTGTTAGAGATCCTAGTACCTAACAATTTAAATTAAAATTTCTGCAGATTTTTTTTTTTTTTTTTTTTTTGTATTAGAAAGTGATCGAGTTTGATACGTTATCAATTCCTCATAATCAAGTTATGACTAGACTTCACTTGATTATTTGTGCAACATTTTACGTTTTCATTATCAAACCCACCCCCTTCCTTTAAACAATTTCCGATGGCTAAAATTTCTTATAAATATACAAAAATAAATTACAAATCTTTAACAAATATCTATATATTTTCACGAAGTGTAAAATACCTAAACACTTTTGCATATAAATTGGAATAAACAATCTTATCAGTAAAATAATACGTAAAATACTGATTGTAAGATACCCCCTCTTCATTTAGTAAAGAAATACCTTACCCTACAAATTTATCATTATTTCTTGAAGGATAAATCAAAAGATACTAAAAATAGATTGTACATGAGAATTATATTCTGATAAATCTTGCACGAAAGAACAGACAGAATAACCTAAACGGAAGAGTTTACATAAAATTGATCGATACCTCCCATGAGAGGAACAGAGGTAATCTTAAATCATGGTTCCCTGTCGCACTCCCTTAATACAAAAAGATAACCTGTCTGATAAAATTCCCATAAATTCGTTGGCATTTAATGGTCTCCCCAAGTAGGGAAGGGAAGGGGGTTTGGAGTGGACGGGGAGGGGGGTAAAGGCGAGGGGAATGGATATGTAAAGTAACACTAAAAAGGGGGAGGGTTCATGGAGAACTGTCGGAAGTCAGATATCTGCATGTGTCCCTATGTTAAAGGCAAGTGGGTGGGGAATAGAGAACACTCAAAAATACTTTTAATTAATTTAGAAAGTTAAAAGAGGACATTAGAATAAGAAATGAAGTAACATTTGTTTTCCAAACTGTAACAAACGACTTCATAGAAATACATGGATTTAAAGATGTATTGAGTTTTAACCAATATCGATGAGCTCAACTTCAATTGATGATTTTTTTTTCTTTTTATCAAGAGCAAAATATTGCCTTCACATACAATTTCATGCTCTACGTGATATGATGTTATAAATATTTTTTTTTTCTACCGGATAATATTCATTGTTTGCATTAAGAAAGATTGGCACACTTTTTTTCCTTTCTTAATTTTTCTATAAATTTAAAAAACATTCGCCCTTTCTCTCACATCTTTATCAATTAAGAGGTTTTTCCTCTGCATATATAATGGGGAGGAGAATGAGTGACATACCCTCAGTGACCCTTAATTCCTTTTGACCATACAGACATACAAATGCAATCTATCATATAATTTCTTTTTAGTACTATTTACTAAATATCACAGTATACAAGAACAAATTAAATGTATCTTATAAATAAATATTTATAAACGCGCACACACACACATATATATATACATATACATATGTGTATACATATATGTATATATGTATATATGTATATGTATATATATATATATATATATATACTGTACATATATATATATATATATATATATATATATATATACATATATATATATATATATATATATATATATATATATATATATATATATATATATATATATATATATATACACTCACACAAGTGGCTTTTATACATCCAATTTTGAGCTCGAGAAAAATTCCAATTACTAAGAAAACGACACAATTGATCTGACTTCTGAGAAACCTCTATCAAATAACCACACCTTCAAGTATCTGAGAGATACGTTAAATTCACGTCTGTTCCTGGAACGGAAGCTGGCAAACTTGACACCATTCCAACACTCACGAAACTAATCGTACCCAGAAACTTTCATTTCGAGATAAGATATGTCTTGTAAATTACCGATCGAAGGAAAGCGTCTT
>NC_090728.1:29386554-29389054 GCF_036898095.1 Palaemon carinicauda | reverse complement strand
GAATATGTATATATATGTGTGTATGTATATATATATACATATATAATACATATATATATATATATACATATATATATATAATATGCATACATTTAACATAAACAAGCATTTATATTTTTCATGCATATTTACATAGGGATATAGGCTGCACTGTGTATTATTCCTATCTTTACTCTTTATACTTAATATGTGTGGGTTCTGCTTTGTGGTAACCACCACAAGAATAGTACAGCAGTTTGTGTTTCCAGTAGTCTCCAAAGAGAAAGGGCAGCTACCAAACCTTTTTAGTATACTACCAGATGCTGGTAGTTTTTCACAGTAGCCTTTGAGTGATCCGTAGCCTATGCGTTGCACTACTCAGGCGGTGTTCATTTGCCTGAATGCGCGGAAATAAGCGAGCATAAACACATAAACGCACGCACAAACACACATACACACACACACACATATATATATATACATATATATATACATATATATATATATATATATATATATATATATATATATAACCTAAATTGAGTTTTGCTTATCCGGAGAGATTTTATTTTCGATTATTAGACGCCACAAGTGCATCATAAATGTATACGTAAAAAGAAAACATAAAAAAAAACGTACTTGAAGAGGCAATGCATGAATAACTTGGATGGGAGTATGAAATTTACTTCATTTCTGAGAGAACGCTAGAGCTAAACGACTGCAAGCTGTTGTAGGGAGGGACGTTGCTCCAAAAGAACTAGAATCAGGAGCCAACGAGGTTTACAAGTCCAGATATTCTGAGGGGACGAGTAAGCCTCCCAAATTTACACTGTTAAATTTACACTGTTGTGGGAGCAGAATAGCCATGAAGGCATGACATCGACCAAGCTGCAACAATGGAATCGTGCATTTGAAGGTTTTAAAGGTCGCTCAAGAAGAGCAGAGACAAAGAACAATGCCGTAGAAACGGACCATATATACATATGGCCAGTGCCCCAGGCCCCTCTCCACCCAGGCTATGACCAAGGAGGGCCAGGAAATGGCTGCTGATGACTCAACAGGTAGACCTATAGGCTCCCCCAAACACCCTAGCCTTAGTTCACAAGGATGTATAAGGTTACAGACACTACAAGAAACTATCCAGCTTGAGCGAGACTCAAACCCCAGTCCAGCAGATTGCTAGGCAGAGATGTTTCTAATAGGCTACCACAACCCTAACTTATTCCCTAACTTCATAGGTGGAAGAAGAATGATGGCCTGGATGGGAGTATAGAAGCTACCTCAATTCAGAGAGGAAGCCACAGTATCGAGACCATAACTTGCAAAGTAGAACAGCATCGCTCTAAGGGGAATAGAATAGAGGACCAACGTAGTTTGCAAGTCTAAATTTTCTAATAGAGGAGAGTAAACCTCACGGTTTAGGCTGCATTAGATAGGCGATAAATAGAAGTCATAAAGAAACGATGTTGAATATGTTACAAGGATAGGACCGTGAACTTTATGGAAAATAGGGGAAACTCGTGGAATCAGTCCTGAGATTCTGTAAAGCTTTCTGAAATTAATTCCTGTATTTCAAACTTCATTTTGAAATTTTCCTTTCCTTGACTATTTCAAAGATTCTTAACGTTTCCATTTATAAAACTTGTTAATTTCGTAGTTTTATATTTTGGTAATTTAATTTCAAACTACATAATTTTAATATTGAAGCTTAATTCCATGGTCTAATCACTGTAGCCTTGGCAAAGAATCAAGTAAAAAGGTGATTTCAAGCACACGTCGTCACAATTTTGTAATTGTTTTTTCTTTTAGTTTTCGTGAAACCTTACTGGAGTTTTCTTTATCTGAAAATATAATTACTTCGTTTTTTAGACGCCACAAGGTTATTATAAACTTACTGTACAAGTAAAAGAACATAACGATGTCAATAGCTAATTCCTATCAAATTTTGCTCTTTCCTCTTCTACATATTTTATGATTACCACGTGTCGGCTGTTGAGAGGCCTAAATGAAAACTGGTCAAACCCCTGAAATAAATAAATAAAATGTCTGAGGCCTATGTCCTGCAGTGGACTAGAAATGGATGCACTTTTTGTTGTTACATAAACACAAACACACACACACATGTATATATATACATGTGTGTGCGCGCGCGCGCAATCTGATGAGAGAGGTCGGGATAAATAACGAGCTGTGAATGAGATGTGGAATGGTTAATGTATACAAACGCTTTTGTGCTGATTAGTGGCAGCAATGATAGCTTGCTGAGGCTAGTAAATGAGTTTGAGCAAGAATAAAATCATGAAGGTACATGGAAACCAAGAAGATTAAGTAACGTGTTAGTATGGATGATTTCAAATTAGAAGTGTTTGATTTATGTAATTATATGGCATTGGGTATATCAGATGAAAAAAAAAAACACTCAAAGAATAGGAGAAGTCACGAAGATAGTAGAATGTAATAGAAAAACTTCAACTGCCTATGGAAGCCAAAGTTGAAATATATGAAGGAACTGTCCAATTAG
>NC_090728.1:29379054-29381554 GCF_036898095.1 Palaemon carinicauda | reverse complement strand
ATCTCCGATAAGGTTACATTTTCGAGTCAATTTGTAAATATATTGATTTGTCTGTGTGTCTGTAGACAGGATTTCGTCAAAAATACTTGACGAATTTTGATGAAATTTTCACCGATTATAGACCTAGGTCATGGACTACCCCCATTAAATTTTGGAGATTCTCTAGATACAGCTCCGGATTTGCATATTTTGACATTTCAAAGATTACGTCAAAACAAACTGACACATTGGATGTTCACCAAATTTTAACACTGGATAGAAATTATGCATCGGATGAAACCATGAAATTTTGGAGGTGATACGGATCAAGATCACGATTCTGGCTCAACATTGCACATTAGTTAAATGTTAAAGGTCTGAAATCTCTTATTGCTCTTGTTATCATTGTTATTAGAAGATATTGCAAGCCCAAGGGCTCCAACAGGGAAAGCAGCCTATAGCAGAAAGGAAATACAGATATATTTAAGATCAGCAACAACACAGATCAGTCATAATTAAACTATGAAACAAGACTTAAGTTCAACCGAAAGGCACTAAAAACAAATCTTAATTTTGAAGTTCCACCGATTCAACTACTATATTAGGAAGATAATTCCTCAATCTGGACACAGCTGTAATAAAACTTCTATTAGTATAAAATCTTAAGATGAAAAATGCATGACTGTTAGCATTAATCGGATGGTACTTTGTGGTAAGATCGGAATACAAAGGATGGTCTGCATTATGAAAAATCTAATACAACATGAGGAAGAAATAAACGACCGACGGTGCCACAGATTAATATCAAGATTAGGGATAAGGTATTTGAGAAATCCCACAAATTAAGATGGGAGACCAGACATGAAATCAATAATAAAGAAATGGTAGAACGAAAAAACTAAAAACTATCCTCAGGATAGATTGATCACCAAAAATCTTAAAGGACTTTTTCAATATGTCAATTGTTTAAGCAATTTTAAAATAAACATACCAGATGAGCTTCCCAAATGTAAATTTGCCAACATGAGTTCTGTATTCTTAAAGAGACATTGCCAATAAAAATATCTGAATACTGAAGAGCCACTATCTGTAAACTACTTGAAATAGTACTTTTAGTTTTCTTTGAGTTATATATATATATATATATATATGTATGTATATATATATATATATATATATAGTGAGTGTGTGTATGTGTAAGTGTGTGTTTACGTATACTGTTGTTATAAAGGTGCTAAATTTGTTGAGAGAGAGAGAGAGAGAGAGAGAGAGAGAGAGAGAGAGAGAGAGAGCTAAAGCAACATATACGATCTCAAGGAAGAATGAGTGTGTACCATATACCTTAACAAATGAAAGAGGAGTTATTACAGCCAAATAAAGAAAAATAAATTCAAAACAAAATCGCACGCTTCATCCTTACCATAATCATCTACAAAATCTGGCCTATTATTTACTTTCCCCTTTCCCTTTTTCTAAAGCCAGTGTTCAAAAGGGACACTGAAGGCACTTCACCTGTCTTAGCATAAGAATAAAAGGACCTGTATGAGATGGAATATGTGTTAATAAAGAACCCTTTATAAAAAATATAGACTAAAGATTGTCCAAATGTTTTCGTGCAGGATAAAGCAATACAAATGTATTCCGGCCCAGATTTTTCAGCAACTGGAATTGTTACAGGGATTCTTTAATGTATTTTGTCTGCTTACTACTTTTGAGTGAAAATCTGCCGGATGGCACCAGATGAGGTTATCTATTGTCTTGCTTATTTCTCCTGAAGTACCTCCTTTCCCCATCACCCGCAGATAAACAGTCCTCTATACCATGATTTAAACATGTAAACGCCAGTGATTCAGAACCCTTTGGTAAAATAACAGTTGAGAAATTTTTTGAAGGTGATATTTACACTTCAATTTTTTTTTTTTTTATCGTACCTTAACCATAGCAGTTGGCACACACCTCACTACTGTCGAGGGTATTTTTTCAATATCAACCTAAACTGCATTATACTTCAGTTTCTGAACACAATTCTTGATAGTGCTCACTTAATACACAACAGTGCCGAATTTTACTATACTCGTACTTTATCAACTTGTTCACTGCTTCTTCAGAAAAACCCTTTTAAGCATATTTCGACCTTCGATTAAATTTTCTTTTTAGAGTAGTTTCTCGCTATACAATAACTTCGAAATTCTCTTTGTAAGGAAATGGGTGAAAATCTAGTCAGGCAATTTACCTTATCATATAATATGAAATATTGCGAGGTCCTTCAAAAATCATATTCCATCACGGCCTATTTTGCAGTCTATAACAATCCTAATCAAGTACCCATGTTACAGTCATATACAGTAACGGATATCCTTTAAACAACTCTGCTAGCCTTGTACCCGATACAAAATTGAAGGATGTTGAGTTACATGTGGAGAGTTTTGATGTCACATCCCTTTTCACTACCATACTGCAACGATTGACATTATTTTGGAAAACAAAATTATGACGAATATATTATTTTACGGTTTTAGAA
>NC_090728.1:29366554-29374054 GCF_036898095.1 Palaemon carinicauda | reverse complement strand
GGTAAATATTTAGGCGACGATACATAAAATGTGTAACGAACAGGAAATAGACAACGAAATTAAGCAAGGAAACTAAGAGAAAAAAACGAGTATAAGACACGAAAACTGTGTTAAAAAGATGGAAAAAAACAAGAAAAGAATATAAACCCCGGAACAAATTACACAATTATTAAACACGTTGTTAAAAAGGGGAATGGTAATATAAAGATCATATAAAAAGACAATCTTACTCCTATGAACATCTAAAACATCATAATCACAGTCACGGAGGTCAGCGTATACTTAGGATTATACCATGACTTGTATGTTCTTTCCATGCAAGACACGATTATTAAACTAAAACGATGACTTGAAAGAAGTTCTGCACTTTTTCTCGCTTTGTAAATCATATTCATTCATTCGTGTATTATTGTAAATCCTAACACTTGAGATAAAATACTATATATATATATATATATATATATATATATATATATATATATATATATATATATATATATACACATATACATATACATATATATATAAATATATATATATATATATATATATATATATATATATATATATATATATATATATACTCGTCTTCTTTCCTAACATCTTACATTAAGGCAGGGGTTCTTAACCGGGCGTGCGAACCTGGTTCCTAAGGGGTGCGAGGATACCTGTCAAATATTGACGAAAATATGTTTTTACCTATGCTTTATATTTTTTCCTAAAAAAAAAAAATTAAAAAAAACTTATTGCTTAGTCTTAAACAGTGTTCAAAGAGATATACCTAAATCTATTTTCCCATTGAAGAGGTATATTTGCAACAAACTCGAGTCCGGGGTACACGTATGTGATTTGGATGAACAAAGAGAAATTCACCATTTTCTCCATGAATGGGTACAAGAACTGGCCATACATTTCAATGACCCTAGTTTTGTTCAGATGCTTTCCTACTTGGCTGATGTGTTTTCAGCACTCAGTGAACTCAAATCACTCTCTGCAGGGAAGGGGACTTAATATTGTGACTGCAAGCGAGAAATTGGCTACATTCAAGGAAAAACTAGTCTTGTGGATAAATCGTGTGAAGATGGGGAATTTGGTAAATTTCCCCTGCCTTGAAGACACAGTCACAGAAAATTCTACCCTGCCTCCAAACTTTGTTGCAAAAATTGTTGAACATATGCAGATGCTGTGTACTTCTTTTGATGGTTACTTCTCATGTGGAGAGTTACAAGCCTGTAATATCTGAATCTTGAACCCTTTCATGCAGAATTTGGAAGATGTTGATGATGATGGCAGCATCAAAGAAGATCTCATCGACATGAGACACAATAGTGGAATCCAAATAGAGTTCACCAATAGTCAGCTGGACCACTTCTTGGCTTCTCAGCTGGAAGCATACCCTGTACTATTAACGAAAGCACGCAAAGTGCTTGTACCTTTTGCAACTACTTACTTGTGTGAGCAAGGATTTTCTTGTCTACTTCACATCAAAACGAAAAGCAGAAATCGGCTGAATTCTGAACATGACATGCGAGTAGCACTCAGTACTAAGACACCAAGATTTGAAGCCATTATGGAGAAAAAACAGCAACAACGAAGTCACTAGGTTTATACTGCAGTACAGGCAAAATATAATGTCATTTTGAACCAAATAAAAAAAATATTCTTGTTGATACATACTCATAATTTTTTCTCTTGAAAGAACTTTAAGCTGTATGAATGAATATTGAATAAAAAAAGGTTTTATTATTACATCAAATTTTTAATTTTAGCTTTTTCATATATTCAGATTCCAGGGGGAGGGGGTGCGAGAACTGAGTGCTGATTTGAAAAGGGTGCGAACACTGAAAAAGGTTAAGAACCACTGCATTAAGGGGTCGGTTGCCTGATGCGTCCGCTCCAATGCCTTTTATCAAAGGCATCCTCTTCCACCAAACCTCTTCTCTCCAGATTATCCTTCGCTTATTTGCCTCCCTCTCCATCTTCTCGCCTTAGGTTCCTCCCAAGCCCTCCTTACTCACTCACCATCCATCTTTAATTAACATGCGCCTATGCCGTCTCAGTCGTGACACTTACCACCGCTGTAATATTTACTAAACCCATCATTCTTCTTTTTTCATAATTTTCCCGTCTCTGAAGCAGTAATATTCCCATAATCCTCTTCAGCATTCTTTTCTCTGTTATCTCCAGCTTTGCTTCCTCTTTCCGTCTTAGAGCCTACGTTTCCAATCCATATATAAACGCTGGTCTTATCACTAAGCTATAGCTTTTGTCTTATAGCTTGATTGGCATTTT
The DNA here is from genome assembly GCF_036898095.1 of Palaemon carinicauda. Lineage (NCBI taxonomy): Eukaryota > Metazoa > Arthropoda > Malacostraca > Decapoda > Palaemonidae > Palaemon > Palaemon carinicauda. Next base: position 29,371,762 of record NC_090728.1, on the reverse strand, counting down.
TTTTTATCACATACCACTCCTGCTAACTCCCTCGTGACTTATAGTAGATCCCAAGTATCTGAATTGTTCCCATTTTTCTTATAAATGACGCTCTACTTTTATATATGGCTATCCTGCCCATAACTTCCTAACTTCGATATAACCCCATTCTTACCCATATTCACCGTCAAGCGACCCCTTCTCTGTAAGCCTTCCTAATTTTCAGCGATAATCACCAAATCATCAGCATATAGCAACTCCCACAACTCTTCATTTCTTATTTCTTCACTTAACACATCCATGACCAACGTAATTAAAAACTGGCTTCATGCTGACCCCTGGTGTAATCCAATACTAACTTCAAAAGTTTCTGTTTTCCTAACTGCTGTTATTACTTTTGTCCATTTATTTATTTTTTTTTTTTATTTTTTTTTTTTTTTTTTTTTTTCCCCAGTCTAACCAACTTCTCTGGGACTTTCTTCTTCCTCAGGCACCAAAACATAAACTCTCTTAGAATTCTATCATTAGCCTTCTCTAGATGTACTATAGCACAGAATTGCTTATGGTTTCTCTCAAGCCTCTCTTACTGTAGCTGCCTTACTATAAAGATGGCATCCAGAGGCCCTCCCCTTCTCCTGAATCCATACTGCTTTTTCCAAATCTTTATAATCTCTCTCTAGTACCCTCTCAAAAACTTTCACACCATGCTCTGTTAGTTTAATTACCATATATTTCCCACAATCCATATCAGCTTTCTGCTTATAAATGCAGTATATATATATATATATATATATATATATATATATATATATATATATATATATATATATATATATATATATATATATATATATATATATATATATAAATATATACATATACATATATACATACATTATAGATTATATATATATATATATATATATATATATATATATATATATATATATATATCACTACAGGCTAAGCTACAACCCTAGTTGGAAAAGTAGAATTCTATAAGCCCAAGGGCTCCAACAGAGAAAAATAGCCCAGTGAGGAAAGGAAATAAGGAAATATACTACAAGAGATGTAATAAACAATTAAAATAAAAGTTAACCCCTAAGGCGAAGAAGAATTTTCTGGTATTTTCAATGTTGTCAGGTGTATGAGGACAGAGGAGAATGTGGAAAGAGTAGGCCAAACTATTAGGTGTATGTGTAGGCAAACGGTAAAGGAGCCGTAACCAAAGAGAGGGGTCCGTTGTAGTACTGTCTGACAAGTCAAAAGACCCAATAATTCTCTAGCGGTAGTATCTCAACAAGTGCCTGGTGCCTTGGCCAACCTACTACCTATAATATTTGGCTCTCCTCCCAGTCTTTAGGCTTTATTTCCTCTTCCCATATTACCATTTCAATCTGATACTCTGATGGACCTAGCACTTTACCATTTTTCATTTTGCTCAATGCCTGCTTCACTTCCGTATTTACAGCAATGGTCCATCCACCCTTTGTGCTTCTCTCTCTCTCTCTCTCTCTCTCTCTCTCTCTCTCTCTCTCTCTCTCTCTCTCTCTCTCTCTCTCTCTCTCTCTCTCTCTCTCTCTATTTTCAGTATTCAATAATTGTTCAAAGTATTCCCCCCTCTACTCTTAATGTCTTCATCCCTATGCAATATATTTCCAACTCTATCCTTGATGATTCCAGTTGCCACAAATCCTTTCTTTGCATTTTCTTTAAGTTTGAAATTTTATAGATATCGTTTTCTCGTTCTCTTGATCCTAGCCTTTCATTCAATTTCTTTACCGCTCGTCTGATAGTTGTACCTATTTTCCTCCTCAAATCTTTTTCCTCTTATGTGCACCATTCTCTGCACCCTGCACATGCCTTACTTTCCAGTCATTAAATGACCTTGATTTTCTTTTAACTGACTTACACCTGTCCCACCACCAATTTCCTCCTTTCAACACCCCATATCCGCTGGTTCTTCCCACTAGTTCCTTTGTTTCCCCTACAAATATTTCTTTCATATCAGCCAAATATTTTTCACCATTATCCATTCTCAATTTCAGGATTAAAATAATATCCGTACGGGTTCCAATAAAAGTTCGTGTAGAACTTCGTATTGCATTAATTCATAGGACAAGGTTAGTTTGCCTTAAGTACGTTAAGAAAACGTACGCAGTGTATCAAGTTCCGCCATGTTAAAAGTTTGTCATGGAAATATATCCTAAGGTTAAAGTTTCGTCGTGCAAATGTTTATGAGAAAATGTTCGTACGCGTAATATTTCGTATAGAAGAAGTTCATTTGTAAATATTCGATAAGTTCATTCGAAAAAAGTACGTACGCAAAACTTCTTACGATAAAGCTAGCTTATTGCAAGGTACGTACGCTCTGTAAAATATCCTAATTTCTTTCTCTCCTGTCATTCCCCTTTTTTCCCTTTAAGTAAAGTTCAGGTTGCTCGCCTTCATTATGCCCAAAATATTTTCCCTTTACTTCCTTAACAAATCTTGACTAGTCTATCGAGGTTAATCAATCTTGAGGGTAATACCGACTTTTAATTTTCTTGACTACACCATGTCAGTCATTTTCTTTCCTCATGATAACGTTCGATATTTTCACACAAAAAAAGCCATTATATTTACAATCTCCTTTATCTCTTATTTATTTAGAACGCAAATTAATGATATATGGTCCCGACTAAGATCAGAGAGGTAAAAGAGAATTTAAAATAAAAACCAATTATTATTTTGCAAGATCAAATACGTAACGGAAATGTTAAATTAAATTAAATACTTCTTAATATTAACATCTAAGAATATCTGAAAGAATATCACTTGCTAAATGGAATTTGGTTATTAAAGACGAAATAACCGTTAGCAAAAACAAATAGGTTTGAATGTTAACTCATATTAAGCATCTCAAGATGAACTTTTAAACGATGTCCATCAACATTAAACATCTGATCTTATAAACAAAGATCAATAATGAAGTAAAGTGAATTACAGTAAACAAACGATATTTGGCGCAGTTTTGCATTCACTTAATTCTCTAAAACTTTTGACTAGACTACGTTTGTATATAAATAAATATGATCGATAGACCAAACAGCCTTCTGACTAGTAGCCCCAGCAGTTTCAGAAATAAAAGATGATGATCAGAATTTCAAACCGTTTGTCAAGATCAAGGAAGGTTGCAATGGGAGGATCTTGTCAATTTCGAATCTAGTCTTTCACAGAAAGAAGAAAAGCTCTATTGAAAGGTATAAAATAATTGATGAGGCAAGCGTTCACTGCACCTCTCTCTCTCTCTCTCTCTCTCTCTCTCTCTCTCTCTCTCTCTCTCTCTCTCTCTCTCTCTCTCTCTCTCTCTCTCTCTCTCTCTCTCTCTCATTTGTGTATGTAAACGCACACACACACACATATAGATAGATAGATAGATAGATAGATACATACATACATACATATATACATATGTATGTATGCATGTATGTATGTATGTATATACATATATACACAAACACACACAAACGTATATATATATATATATATATATATATATATATATATATATATATATATGTGTGTGTGTGTGTGTGTGTGTGTGTGTGTGTGTGTGTGTACGGACTTTTACTTAGCAATTTTGTCAGAACATTTACATAAGAACTTTCTACGTCAAAACAAATTCATACGGAATTTTTCCAAAAGAATTTTTTTTCTATGCGAACTTCTGTCCCGATGAACTTTTGTTATTACAAATTTCTTAATACATACTTTATACAATACAAACGTCTTCATACGAACTTTAGTGCACGTACTTACAAGCATTTGCTAAGGAATAAAATGCTACGAACTATTTGCCAAAGTATCTTGGTCCAAGACCCATCTGTACAAGTAAGAAGTGTTGCTGGAGCAGACGTGAGAATAGAAAGCATTTCAAATGGAGAGAAACTGTTCACACAAACGATCTGAGTGCTGTCAAGTCGAGAGAGTTTCCAGAGACAGCACTGACAGTATTATTGTTTCAAAGAAGAAATACAATCAAAGTGTAAAACCTACGAAAAAGGCGGAGGTCAATACAAACCCAAACCTCAACCACAGAGTTCCTTCGAATGTCGAAATGTCTGTTAGAAATTATTAGAGGAAAAAGGAAAACCCAATTTCAAATGGCAATGTGATGTTAGTATGCAAGCTACAAAAAGTTTAAATGTCTCTCATGAGCAGCAGAGGCAAGGGGCAGGAGAATGTTCAAGAGACCGACCAAATAGATATATGATCTGACCACTAGTCCCCTCTCCACCCATGCTACTGCTAAAGGATAAGGTTAGTTTGCCTAAAGTACGTCAGGATAACGTACGTAGGGTATAAAGTTCCGCTGACGACTCAACAGGTAGACCTATAGACTTCCGCATCCCTCCCCACCTCCATAACTCACAGGGTCGATGAAGCTACAATTATGACGTCTTGTTATGAAGGATTAGTAATGTTTTATAATCGAAGTGAAAGATAGCTGGAATTAATGGCAAGATGAGCTTGATTCAGTAAATGAAGTGCTGCGGTTTTAAAACAATCCCATCCAATTCATGTAAAGGTATATTCAGAAGGAAAAACTTGGAAGAAACATATTTCACCGCAAAAGACGTTGGTTACGAATCGTTGACGAATATGTGAATAAAAAGAAATGACGCTGAAAGCTGGCGGGTCACAACGATTCAGGTCATAAGGGAATAATGAAATATAATGGAGGTGAGTTGAAAAGATAATGATGATGATGAGGAGGATGATGATGATGATGATGATAACAACAACAACAACAACAACAACAACAACAACAACAACAACAACAGCAACAACAACAACAGCAACAACAACATGCGTTGTAACTATTCAGACATGTTACTGTGAAATCCAAGCAACTTGCATGCTGTCTAACCTTCAATGCTGAGGCCAATTACCAATGACAGCTGAGTTCCTCAGATTTGGTTCCCATTCCCGGAGATCCTAAGATTACCATCAATACAATTCTCTTATTACGAAAGAAAATCATAGTTAGTCAAGCAATACGCTTACGGCAAAAACAAAGAAAAGATTCAATTAATTTTACGCACACACACACTAACTAAAATTAAGAAAGTTTTTGATAACAGTACACTGGATTGTTTGTCCCGACGGCTATTGTGAGTTGCATACAGAAATCAACATACATTCAAGTATACATCCACATTTAGTTTTAAAATTCCCCTTCAACAG
>NC_090728.1:29356554-29361554 GCF_036898095.1 Palaemon carinicauda | reverse complement strand
ATATACACACATATATATTTATATATATGTATGTAAGTATATATATATATATATATATATATATATATATATATATATATATACAGTATATATATATATATACTGTATATATATATATATATATATATATATATATATACATACATACAGTGTGTGTATACATATAATGTAAAGCGGACTTGAACAGAAATGGCTGTCTAAGAACGGTGCCGAGACAATTCGTCGTTGTTAATTTGGTCAACGGATAACTGGTGGTTGGTGAAGTCATCGTCGGTAATTTGTCCTTGGGTAAATTGGACGTTGAAACATTACATCCCTTGTATCTAGCAAAGTTGATTCGCAGTTGTTTAAGTGAAAACTAAGTATTGCATAATTATTAAACAATATTTCCGAAAAAAATCATCGTTAGTGAATAACTTATAGAATGTTTTTATATCGAATAAATAAAGACTTGGTTTTTAGCTTTCATAGATTTGACAACCTTGACTTATGATATTTCGACCTCACATATTTAACTTAACATTTTCTTTACCAGATCCAACTAATTATACTGAGCTTTGTTTGTATTAAATATTTTTCTAGTTTGAAAGTAACCAAATTTCGAGGCTCCAACTTTTTATGGCACAAAAAAAGAGAGAGAGAGAGAGAGAGAGAGAGAGAGAGAGAGAGAGAGAGAGAGAGAGAGAGAGAGTTATCATAAGATGCTTTTCATGAATATCCACTGACCTTTCAGTAACGGTTCACTCTCAACCAGAAAGTGTATAAAAGAATACAGCCTTGTTCAGCAGAACGGACAAATGCCAATAAAACTTGAAAACATCTATTTCATGTTTCAATAGGTTTTGTTGAAATAAGCTCCTAATACACTTTTCATCATGATACCCATAGCTCATTGTTCAAATCACAAAAACGAAAATCAGAACTATAGTCCATTTCTTTTAGCGAGGCAGATTTGCACCGACTCGCAACGGTGCCCTTTTAGCTCGGAAAAGTTTCCTGATCGCTGATTGGTTAGAATTATCTTGTTCAACCAATCAGCGATCAGGAAACTTTTCTGAGCTAAAAGGGCATTCTAACCAATCAGCGATCAGGAAACTTTTCCGAGCTGAAAGGGCACCGTTGCGAGTCGGTGCAAATATGCCTCGCTAAAAGAAATTGACTATAGTAAGCTACCGGTACCCTCCCCTAAAAATGTGTATTAAAAGACTTGGTAGTAGGTTGGCCAGGGCACCAGCCACCCGTTGAGATACTACCGCTAGAGAGTTATGGGGTCTTTTGACTGGCCAGATAGTACTACATTGGATCCTTCTCTCTGGTTACGGTTCATTTTCCCTTTGCCTACATACACACTGAATAGTCTGGCATATTCTTTACATATTCTCCTCTATCCTCATACACCTGACAACACAGATTACCAAACAATTCTTCATCACCCAAGGGGTTACTGCACTGTAATTGTTCAGTGCCACTTTCCTCTTGGTAAGGGTAGAAGAGACTCTTTAGCTATGGTAAGCAGCTCTTCTAGGAGAAGGACACTCCAAAATCAAACCACTGTTCTCTAGTCTTGGGTAGTGCCATAGCCTCTGTACCATGGCCTTTCACTGTCTTGGGTTAGAGTTCTCTTGCTTGAGGGTACACTCGAGCACAATCTCCTATCTTATTTCTCTTCCTCTTGTTTTGTTAAAGTTTTTATAGTTTATATAGGAGATATTTATTGTTGTTACTCTTCTTAGAATATTTTATTTTCCTTTTTTCCTTTCCGCACTGAGCTATTTTCCCTGTTGGAGCCCCTGGGCTTATAGCATACTGCTTTTCCAACTAGGGTTGTAGCTTAGTAAGTAATAATAATAATAATAATAATAATAATTTGTCGTCTGGTTAATGAAATGCAATTTTATCGAACAAATTGACTCTTAAGTGAATTAGACATTACTTATTTGATAAGGAATATATATAGGCTACTGTACATCCATTTCAACATACATGAATGTAAATTGTGCATAATACAAAAGGGCACGACTGATACGGCTGTTACTTTTGATATGATCATACGGCTGTTACTTTTGATATGATCACTCTATAACGAGTTTACATTCCTCTAAGGACGGAATATTAGATGTGAAAAGGCATAAAAACGCAATTTCATTGTCTACTAGAGATATTTATCGTGCGGAAGGTAACGTTTAGTAATATGACAGAAACTTTCGGTAAATTTGCTCATCAAGAGAAGCTACTACTACTACTACTACTACTACTACTACTAATAATAATAATAATAATAATATAATGCAATCTCCCAATTAGTAACATTTCATATAAAGGAGATTAAGATGAAACTTCAAAGGAATAAAACTATAAAAATAATAAATTCAAAGCACTGCCCATTAACCAAAGAAAAAATTGCATATTACAGGGGGACGAATCGACCACTATAAACCAGAAACAACGGCTGTAAAATAACAGTCACACAATGACAAAACAACCTAGACGTTGCAGAAACGATGAACCAAAAACCTGTTCGAATATAACAATAGAAATAAAGTTAGCAAACCCTGAAATGGAAGCCAATAACCTAGCCAGAAACATAAAAGGAATGTAAAACATAAATCAAATCAAATGACGTTTACAGGAAAATTTATTTTGTTTGTTTTTAGAAATTCGTTAGAAATTTCTGTATCTTATAACTTTGACTCTCCTTCTACTCGGCAAAAGTTTAGATTTTCCTCTCTGCTTCTGCGTCTTTTAAATCTAATAAACTTTACCTGAGATGTAAGGCAATTGTTACCTTCTAGATTAAGTCCCACGCTTCATTTCATGACCTTATCTTGTTTTCGCCTGATCTTCAGTACAAGAAGGCATTATAATGACGTATCAATACCCATTTACAATAATAAAAGTTCACCATAAAAACATGAATACATTGTACCAACCGTGTGTCACACGATCGTACATACTTCATTTTGTGCTTGTATCTTCGGTCTCCCCTCGCACTAAAAAGAACCTGAAATAACATGTCTGTTTTCTCATCGGTAACAGTGTCGACTTTTGAACATGAAAATTCTTGTTGCTTGAGATTTTGTATATAAAGGAGAGTGTTCTACAATAAACCCACTCAGTTGCCTTCACATTGTCTTTGAGTCACAACCTTCTCTCGGCACGTCACAACATATATCGATTTTTTCGCAATTTTCGAAACTATATATAAATCTTTATCCATAAAAATCTTTAAAAATTTAAATTTTGAAGTAAGCCGATTCAGAAAAATAAAAAGTTTGGTGTTTACAAATTTCGAAACAAATTTTTATACACACAAATCGAAAATGATTGTGTGAACAAACTTGGGATAAATATACATTTTGATGCATACAAATTCCACTGTATACAAAAAACGAAAAAGAAACTAGTCAATGAAAAATGGAAGCGTGACCCTTTACTGATCTAACCTGGAGTTCTTTTTCCACCGTAAACTTAAATTGCTTTTATGTGATTTCACTTTGAAATAGCGAGCACAACAGTGTGTACATAAAAGAACTCCTCTTAGCCTCGGAGGGAAATTTAGACATGTCTCATTTCATAGTCTACTGTATATATAACTTATCTATTTAAACTTGGGAAATATCGTGATATATTCTATTTTTCTTCTTATTATTTTATAGTTTTAAACTCTACAAGAAAACATTGTATCGCAAGCCGCTCTACAAAGTGTGACAAACAACGTTACTTCTCAACGAACTTCGAGCGAAAAGGAAAGCCCATTGTGCTTTTAGGGTGTCATGATACTGTAAATAACAAGTAGGAATTTTAGATTTTAATCACATAAGATTCTTTGTGATTAAAAATGTTGAGAAATATAAAGACAACGTAATGTTAACACATGCCAAAAAGTTTTTTAGGGGGCTTTTATTAAACCCCAACAGTTGATATACATAAAACGGAGTATAACTTTTCAGACAGGCTCTTGAGTAGAAGAGAGAAAGAATGATCATCTTAGGGTTAGAAAAAATTTTGTTCCTTATGTTAAGGAGTTTCAGGGGCCTATATTCTACAATACAGACGGTATGTGGATGACACATACATAATATTTGAGAAAAAGGAGCATGCTGAACACATTTTTACTTGTTTAAATTTTCAACACGCTAAAATAAATTTCACGAAAGAAGAAGAAGAAAACCACAAATTGTCATTCTTAGACATAATGCTAGAAAGAGAACAAAGTATTATTAACAATACAGTATACCGAAAGAAAACTTATACCGGAGTAGGCCTCAATTTCACCAGCTTTACATTTCACCGCTTTAAGCTGAATAATTTTTTTAACTTTCCTATTATGATCACCGATAATTTCAAAGACATATATCAACTTTAATATAGAAATAGAATTTTTACGAACATTTTTCTTGATTAATGGATACACGTTAGAAATATTTGATAGTCGATTATAGAGATTCTTAAACATCATACAAAATCCTATTTCAAGCACTGCAGAAAAGGAGACCGTATACTTAAACCTGCCTTATCAAGGAGAGCAATTATGCAAGGAAATAAAGTAAGAATTAAAGAAAATAATAGATCAACATTTCCCTCAGATTAACATAAGAATTATTTTCTATGTTAACTTTAAAAAGAAAAATTTGTTCCAACACAAAGACAAAACCCCTTCTAACTGGTGTTCTGACATAGTTTACAAGTTTGAGTGTGCAGTCTGTAGTAACTGCTATTTGGTACCTAGTAATAGGACCCTCGCTGTCAGAGCATCGGAACATGCAGGGAGAAGTTACAGAACAAAAAAGATTCTTGCTAGGCCCCTCCAGTCATCCGTGAGGGAACACACAGAACACATCTGTAACAAACTGGTAAATCTAGAAGAATTTTCCATTGTATTTAGAGACAACTATCAACCTGAAATTCAAATCACAGAAACTTTACCGATTAAGGCCTTACCTACTTTAAATAATGAAATTTCGAGCGTACTGAAATTGTTACAAGTGTTTATAACATTA
>NC_090728.1:29344054-29351554 GCF_036898095.1 Palaemon carinicauda | reverse complement strand
TATCTTAAAAAGAAAAAAAAAAACTACACAAAATAAATTATTTCCCGTCACGAACTTTTATCGTTAGAGGTCAGAAATAGCTCAAAGACTGCGTATAAAATGATAAACTTTCCAGGAAAAAACCACTTTAAACTTCGAACATCTGAGTTTTTAACAGCTTTAGTACTTCGGATGAACGTAAACCACTTCATAAAGTCATTTATGACGTCACTGCGACGCCATCTTGGAAAATATATAATGAGCTTTTATAGTATACTTATATTATATTACTAAAATTTAAAATGGAAAATTAAGCCACATTTGAGATGTTCCAAGTTTTACATTATGCCTGTAACTCAAATAAATAGGAATTTCAACATTTCGACCACACACACACACAAACACACATACACACAAATCCTTCGGAGATCCCAACCATTTGCCAAGGGAGGGTCATTCTTATGTCACCCCTACCCATTACAAAAACAGTTTCCTTTCTCACCAAAACCTAATTATTTGTTATAAGTCTCAAGACTTTTGCTAGAACTGTCGTCAAAATCAACCCCACGGGATTATTTTACGCGGGTGATTAGTGAACAAAAATTCCCCATCAGTAGAAAGAGCAAATACTTATGATGGTGCATAAGCCTGTTATGTTCAATACAGCTGAAACAGAAGCAATGGCAAATCAAATGGAGTAGATTTTAGAGAGGTGTGAATAAAGAAAGTTAATATTCAAGGACAAAATATGGTAAGATTATTGTATCATGAACGAAGAAGAGGGATAGAGATTTGTCAAGAGGCTGGAAAATAGACTGAGAAATCAAAAGTTTGAGAGTAGTTACTCATAAGATGAGTAAGGGTGTGAGGTATTGAGAAAGAAACAGGTTTGGAAGTATAAAGACGAACACCTATAAAAAAAGACCTTGGAAATCATGGAAAAGGGTACAGATGTACAGAAGATTTCCAATTTTGTCCTAAAAGTTTTAAAATATTTCTTGAACAACTGGTCAGTCACTTACAAGTAACAAAAGCTTTACCTGACAACTAATCTGCTTACAGAAAACTATACTCTACGGATACAGCCATCTGCTCAATTGTAAATGATATGCTGGAAATGGTGGATGAAAATAAACATGCTATTTTAATATTTCTCGATCTTAGTGCTGCTTTTGATACAGTTGTGCATGAACGGCTACTAAATGATCTACGGTTCATCGGCGTTGAAATTCAAGCTTTCGAATACCTGAAAGACTACTTGGTTGGTAGAAATTATTGTATACAAAATTACATCCCCTGAATGTAGATCTGGGGTTGGTGAATCCCTTAATAGAGATTTAGCTAGAATTAGTGCATGGTGCAAATTATGGGGTATGAAGTTGAATCCTAACAAAACTCAAAGTATGATTGTAAGCAGGTAAAGGACGGTGGCTCCTCAACATCCGGATCTCAGTATTGATAATGTTTCTTTAAATTTGTATGACACTTTCAAAATTTTAGGTGTGATTCTCGACAGCAAATTTACTTTTGAGAAACATATTAGGTCTGTGTCTTCTTCAATTGCACAAAAAAATGGGCTTATTGAGAAAGTCTTTCAAGATTTTCGGTGATCAATCTATTCTGAAGAAGTGTTTTAATTCTTTCATACTACCTTGTTTTGAGTATTGTTCTCATGTCTGGTGTTCAGCTGCTGATTCTCATCTTAATTTGTTAGACAGAAACTTACGGTTTATTAAATTTCTTATTCCTGATCTAAATATTAATCTCTGGCACCGTCGTTCAATTAGTTCATTATGCATGTTGCATAAGATTTTTCATAACTCTGACTATCCTTTTCATTCAGATCTCCCTGGACAATTCTATCCTGTTCGTAATACTAGGCAGGCAGTTAATTCTAATAACCAGGCCTTCTCCATCATGAGGCCCAATACTACGCAGTACTCTAGAAGTTTTATTCAGCTGTTACCAAGTTGTGGAATGATCTTCCTAATCGGGTAGTTGAACAAGTAGAACTTCAAAAGTTCAAAGTTGGAGCAAATGCTTTTTTGTTGACCAGGCGGACATGAGTCTTTTATAGTTTATTTATGACATATCTGTTTTTGATGTTGTTAATAGTTTATATATGACATGTCTCTTTTGACGTTGTTACTTTTTTTTTTGAATGATTTATTGTTAATTTGTTCTCTTCATTTATTTATTTCCTTATCTCCTTTCCTCACTGGGCTATTTTTCCCTGTTGGAGCCCCTGGGCTTATAGCATCTTGCTTTTCCAACTAGGGTTGTAGCTTGTATAGTAATAATAATAATAATAATAATAAACCTTTAAACAGAGGGGTACCCCAGGGAAGTGTACTTGGCCCAACCTTATTCAATATCTATTCTAGCGGTTTATCGAAAATACTACAAAGGCATGGTGTGAAGTTCAAACTATTTGCGGATGAAACACAATTTTACTTCTCCATAAATGATATAGATGGCACTACTGAAACTCTAAACCAAATCCTCAATAGTGTTAGAGAATGGATGACAATTAAACAACAAAAATTAAATGAGAATAAAACTGAGTTTATGGTGGTGGGAAAGAGATGCACTGTGAGAAGCTTGGGTGATATTCAAATAAACTTAAATAATGACTCGGTCCCGATATCTAGTAAAGTTCGTGATCTAGGCGTATTTCTCAATGGCCAAAAAAAATAATGTAAAAACTGCTGGTTATCATCTAAGAAATATTGCTTTTATAAAAATAAGTACCTGGTTTAATTAAAAAAAAAAAAAAAACTTTTGATAACCTGTGTGATCACCAGAATTGACTACTCTAACTCCGTCAACTGCAATCTACCAAAAGTGCAACTTGAAGAAATTACAAAACAAACAGAGGAGCAATACTGATAAAAGGTGTCCCACCTAGAAAAGGGATAACTCCTATACTAATTGATCAACATTGGCTGCCAATTAAAGAGAGAATTTAATTTAAAATATGTACAATAACCCACCAAGTTATCAGAACCGGTCGTCTAAAATATCTAAGAGAATTGCTACATATTGTGCAACCAACAAATCGTCCTGACACAAGAATAGTTACAGATGGTATCAAACTATCAGAACCTAGATACATGTCTACTGTATGCTCTAGAGCCTTTATATATGCGGCCCCGAGACTATACAATAGGCTCCCACGAGACATCCGAATAACTGAAGATATTAAGGCCTTCAAAAGGAAACTGAAGACCTCCTTATTCTGCGAGTATTTTGATAATTACGATCACACAATAATCAAACAATACGCATTGTGAAATGTTAAGTGCTCCTGAATGAAAATCATAAAACAACCGTGGAGGTCCTGTAGAGAGTAGGGTTTACCTGCTGTACATGACCAGATAAGCAGAGCTTAAAGTAAATGTAAAGTAAAGTAACTCTCCTTCTTGCCATTAAATGGCATTTAATTTCTCAAGAGTTCTTGGCTCAGGTAGTATTTGGCTTATAATATCAAATCCTTTAATCATAATTCTTATTCTTTTTGTATATTAATAATAATTATAAATTATATGATTTTCTAGTTAACCAACGTAGTAGTATTCTTAAATTAGAACTAACCATAATTTCTTAAGATAGGCCCAGGGAATAACTCCTCTGCAAAGAACCAAACATTTCTAAACTCCCGCCTCATTAGGATTCATAAACTGATTTGCCGTAAAATATTCTGGAACTTAATGTATTTGACATTTTATAAGTATGTACAGTGCTTATGGAATGAAACTTAAGCGAAGCTGCTTGAACATCGAAACTTTTGGGTGACGGATGGCTGGAGTTTAGCTGTTTTTCAACACAGCAACTTCAACCTGAAAGGCAATGCTATACGGCCATTTAAGAGAAACATAACACCAAGCAACTTTGAAGCGAGTCGCGATCGTATCGGTACACATGAAATTGGAAATTTTAAAGCTTCTAAAATCTTTGATAGGATTTTATTTTCACTAACCCCTTCCATTAAAAACTTGCAGCCACAGAATTATTTTATAAATTTTGCATTATAGAAATAAGTTACTCATACAAGTGAATTTGAAATACTATTATACAGCTGATAGCTATAATCTCTATTTGGTAATGTAGTGTGTTATTAAATGGTTTACTCAGTGTTGTATCAGAGTTAACTTCATTTTGGTCAATTTTAAAATTTAACCTTGTAACAGTGCCATTATTTCAATATACCCTTTACCTTCCTTTTTCAGTCGACCAATAGTAGTTACAATATTCGTAAATCTTAAGACAGCCTATTAATACGGTTCTTTATGGTTGTTTGAATCTTTGTTCTACTCGTTAGTAGTTTGTACATTATCGTAGTTTAGTGGTTTTTTTTTTTTTTTGGTAAGCTACAAGTACTTCCCGGGATGAGGGATTCATAACCAGTGGCGTGGTTATTGTATTCATCTGGGTGACATACAAGTTCATAAGTTATGAATCTGAATATAATAAAGGTATTGACGCCCTATTTTTCTGAAGGGCTCATTTTTTTTTCAAATGACAAATGAAGACCAACACCGAATATTGTGCTGGCCGTCCGATCAGCGAAATTCGGCAACAACGAGTTGTTTAGTTAGGGCAACTTTCATCTTTCTATAGTGTTATGTAAAAGAATAGACACCGCATACACCTAAAACATTCAGTACGAATTGCATGCCAAAAAGACTGTAGCCAAAATTTTATATATATATATATATATATATATATATATATATATATATATATATATATATATATATATATATATATATATATATATATATATATATATATATATATATATATATATGCAAATGCCTATGCGATCAACACCATGAGGCATAGAATACTCTTTTATTCTTGATATCTACACTTTTTTCCAAAAACAATTATTTTGGTATAAAGAAGGATCTCTATTCATACAACAACAAATCTCTTAATCACTGGCACTTAAGGCATAAAAGGTCTATTAGGTTCCAAATAAGCACCAGGAGTACGGAGAGTTCATCTTTAAGACAGAACATGAAAAAATTATGGCTCATCTTTCCTAGTTGCCATGACCCTTGAAATAAATGTTAGCATTCCCAACTCAAAAGCAGCCTCAAGTATCTTACCTTCTGAAGGATACTTATTTCCATGAATAATATCTGATGCATCCGACTTTATAACGTCGTTGGCAACCAACAATTTTGGAGTATCTCACCAATCACCTTCTTTCATGTTTCTTATCGGGGTGGCTTCTAACAAACGACCCCCCCCCCTTCGAAAATATAAACTCAAAATCCCCTTAATATTTATCATATCTCTTGCAATGAATATATATATATATATATATATATATATATATATATATATATATATATATATTTTGATTGATTGTTTCCGTTTTCCTTCACCTTCAATGACCTTAGATGTCAGGATGCCAGATAACTCATAATCAATCAATCAATCGATCTCCTTTTCCGTAAATATTAGTGACCACAAACCTGACAATGTTTGGATGGCTAAAAGTAAAAGGATTGTCTATTACTACTGCCTAACCGAACTTATCTCCTTGATACCATCCAGGGGTGGGATGTTAGTATTATTGACCATTGATAATCAAAATATGAGATGTTTATATACAGCACTTCTCCAATAGCATATTGTCTTACATTGCATCCAGAAGATTATCAACTTCAGAGACTTCTTTTTAGCTTTTAGCTATCCGATTACTGTCTATCACGTTGTCTTTCGTGTTTACTGGTAGTCTACAATATCAGCGTGCACATGATTTCTTACAATAAATGCGGTATCAATGTTAATATTGTTATCATTAATAATTAATAGAAGAAAAACGGCAATCTTATTTTAAAAACACACTATTGTACCATAATTAGAAAAACAAACTAATTCGGAAAAAGAACCAGATAAGCAAACAATTCACTGCAAGATACCTGTATTTAAAGAGTAAATAATAACAACAACAAATAACAATAATAATAATAATAATAATAATAATAATAATAATAATAATAATAATAATAATAATAATAATAATAATAATAATAATGAAACGCCATTTATGACACTGAAAACAATAAACCCGTTCTTCTTCATACCAAGTAATTACCGACTAACAAGATGCATAATTAACAACTTGAATATTTGTCAAAAAAAAAAAAAATAGTCATTGTTAATCTTTCGATTCAAGCTCCTTGCGTTTTAAATTCTTCCAGCAAACCCATCAAAGTGGAACAAGTCAAGTCAACAAGGTAAAGAAAAAATTCTCTCACAGTGGATATTTTCTCATTTTTCTAGATTCAGTAAAACCGATGTTTTGGGGATGTGAACAGCTCACCAGAAGCAAACCATGAATCCACACATTTGGAACTGAGAGAAATGCATAATGGCTCACTGCCATGACTCCTCACCTATAAGAGTAGGAGTTGAAAGGATGACTAAAAAAGATAAAAACCAATCTGAAGAGAATAGAAAACCCAACTGTAGTGATAACTAAAGATTTTGCTACTGTTTCCCAAGCGGTATAAGGATCAATACCATGTTCATTTGCTCTGAAGATAACCATTCGACTGTCGACATATTTCTAGTGCATACGCAAAAGCCTGAATTGGTTTTAGATAGCTATATATTTCGGTAAAACAGACGCAGAAATAGCAAACGTGCCCTACTCTTCCCAATGGAAATGGAAAATTTGTATGTTTGAACTTTAAATCATGAAAATAAAATCAACAGCCACGCAAAAGCAGCAAGCAGAAGGCTACTAATGGAATTGGGTATGGATCATTCTACAATCTGGAAATTCAATGAAACACTCAGAAAAACTCAAATGGTCGAGATTTAATCTGAATTGCTTATGGTAAGCAATGCAACACCAGTGAAATTTAAAATATGCCTAGATAATGGTAACCACATTCTTTGAATGGTACAAACGTTTAGTGAATGGACTCATTATATACAATGAGACTTTTCCTTTAATCCTCTATATATTTTCTCTTAGCTATATTGCATTTAATTTATAGTTTACCGTTATGAAAATATCAAAAGAATTTCAATGAGCACACACTTTTTCCTTCTTTCTCATATTTTGGTCTTGGCGTTATTTTATTTTGTTCAACTTATTCAACCACCATTATTCCTTGTTTACACTCCGTCCATTGAGGATCTTCGATGAGAAAAAAAATAATTTCAGCAGGACCAAAGGAGTACCGGGTTTTGGAGGTAGTGAAATCTGGTTGCTGGCGCCCTTAGACTTTAGCTTCGGCTACCAGCAGTCATTGTGACTTCTAGTGTCCTCCTATGTACCAATGGCGATCAAAGCATGGTTTTTAGCCTCTCGCTCAAATAAATACCTTATTCTGTAACATATGGGTTGCAAATACAAGAGCCAGTGCACCACCATTATCAGGATAATCACAGCGCATCGGATCGAAACTCTATTAATTTCCCTTTCCAGTTAAGGCGATAAGTTTGACTGGCGATAAGTTAGCCATCGATGAGTTGGCGATGATGATATGGTGG
>NC_090728.1:29314054-29339054 GCF_036898095.1 Palaemon carinicauda | reverse complement strand
CAGATAAGAATATGACATATCATTATTCTCGACATACCGACTCATCATATGAAATGTATCCTTAAGGATTAAAATTTATAATCCCGACCATATTCTTAAATTTAATGTTGTTCCTTAGGTAAAATGTATGACGTCGCTTTGACTTTACGTGACATTCTAAGTCAACGTAGATATATGATGTATTTTCTATTGTTCTTAACCTCTATTAGACATATTTAAAAAAAAATAATCTCCATAAAAAACAACTGGTAATCATAAGAAAACCATTAACACCTAAAATTAGTATACATGAAACTTACGATTTGTAAAAAGAAAAAAAAAGGCATCATGCATATACATTCTATTAAAAGTTAACACTAGACAGCTTTACATGTTTTTCTGGTTATCGGCCATGCCTTTCCCATTTTCTTGGATACGATTTTTGAAACTTCACAAGCAGGCGGCGATGAGAGCCTTGACTTTTATTTAATATTGCAATTTCATTGGACCATATAAGAATTTTTTTCTATTTGCCATCCCAATGCCTAAGCGTTTCTCAGTCTCGAGTTGTTAACTTCAACCTTAAGAAAAGTGAGCTTTATATACTTATCTAATCTAGTCTCTTGAACATACAAGTATAAAAAAATAAGGATTCACTACAGGATCTTAGAACAATGGTAAAGTATCTCAGTATCTCTCTCTCTCTCTCTCTCTCTCTCTCTCTCTCTCTCTCTCTCTCTCTCTCTCTCTCTCTCTCTCTCTCTCTCAAATAAAAGGAGTAGAAAAACCGAGAAATCAAAACTTAAGAGTGCAACTCCAGAGAAAGGTCAAGAAAAGCAAAGAGGAACTTTGAGAATTTATGAGATAATTTCACAACGAATAGGTTGCCTGCCTATATTGCTAAGTCTCTCTGGCATTATTTATATCTAAAGAAGATTTTACGGAAGGGCGACTTGTAATGAGTTGGAGGCAGCATAAGTGCCAAAAACTTTGTAGGAATAAGGTACGATGTACATATACACACAACCATATATAAGTAAATACATATACACAAATATGACGCTGCATATGTATACACACACAACCATATATATATATATATATATATATATATATATATATATATATATATATATATATATATATGTGTGTGTGTGTGTGTGTGTGTGTGTATATATATATATATATATATATATATATATATATATATATATATATATATATATATAAGTATGATTATCATCCTTTGTGCTCAAATAAATATTGAATTATGAGAAAACTTTCATCTGTCCTCATTTCCTTAGTCCATTTACCATTTACACATTTATATTACACGAGTAAAAACATAAAAGATATCAATCGCATCAGGAAGGCGTATTTCGTAGATTATATCTTATCATTGTTATTGCTATTACCATTATCAAAGATATTATCATTATCATTATTATCATCATCAGCTAAATATCTTGGAAACATTACAAATCTGTGTAATCTAAGAACATTCCAATGTTGGATTCAGTTCAATAATTGTGGTTACAAAACCCCTTGTGTTCATTGAAAAGGCGACTTCAGTCAGATTTCATGATTTCAAGTCAATAAGTAGTAAGGAAATAATTCATTGAGATAAAAATCATAAAAACAACTGAAAAGTTTAAGGTTTTTTCCAATTCTTTTTTCGTGAATAAAAATGGGAAAACTCTGATTTGCATATAATTACGATATTTTATATCAAAATTCTAATATCGAACTTCAAGTACTACTGGACTATTTTTCCTAATTCCGTATAGCTGATGAATGGGAATTAGCTGTTATTTTCCCTTCTTTATTAATGAAACCAATTTTGTAATTTGTTGAAAATCAGTGTTTAAAAATGTGTAGAAAAAAAATCAAGACATAAAAGGAGCCATGGAAATGAAAAACAATTCGACCAGTCTTCATTAGTTTTTCATTCCCAGACCACTGAAATAAATATGTTAATTATAATACAAGATAACACCTGACTTGCTTTGAAATACAATACACAAAATCTATGGTCTTTGCTCACGCAATATGAATTTTATTTTTTGTAAATCAAGCCATTTTAGTTGCAGTTTTTCTTCACTGAAAGAAATGTTTAAATGAAAAAAAAAATACCTGAAAAAACAAGACCGGACAACATGATGTCGTTGTTTGGATATTACTTAACAATCGGCAATTTTCATAAAGTAAAAAAAAAAAAAAATATATACAATAAGAACCGATGAACTACAGGTTATCGACTGTTAACAGTTTACGAATACAAAAAGTGAATTCAAAAAATATTTTGTAATAAAGGAACAGACTGAATACCACCTTCGATTCATGGCTAATGCATTTTAAATGTGAAAAGGAATGACAAAATGTAAGGTTCATCTCGTGAAGTGACATGCATACTCCTTGAAAAGAATGAGATTCACTTATTAATACGTTTTGGCCACTTTGCGTTGCCTCGAGTATGGTCGTCAACATGAAAAATTAAGTTTTCAATTAATTATAAATCGCTTGGATTAAAAATGAAAAATTGGAAACTTCAGAAACTCGCCCTTAATCTTTGTATAATTAATATTTTCCAGTCTTAAATTCATAAAACACTAGAAAACAAAAAGATCTGCATCTAAAGCTAAAGCCCAGTGAGATACTATGGATACTAAAAAAAAAAGGAAATTTTTTGCAACTATTTATAAGTAGCTCCAAAACATAATATAAACCAGACCTTATACTCAAAATACAATGAATACCGATGAAGGCTTTTTTTCAAACATTCGGTGATTTAAGGATAAAAGATCTGAAAATCTGATTGGCGAAAAACCTAGCTTTTGAACAAAAGAGATCCTAGAATGTTCAATAATATTTTAGAAATGCCGTCAAAGGAGATTTAACATATATCTGGTATAAGGAAAATTAGAAAAAAAAAAAAAAAACTTAAATTCAATAAAATGCGTCTAATGTAGCTTCTGTAATCACAAAGACTAAAGCCAATATCCAGATACTTTGAACGATAAAAAGAACTGAATAAAGTAATACCCGTCTGAGACAAAGTACAAATGTGAATTGTACAAAGAGGGACATGGGGATAAAACCAATGATAATAAGGCAAAGAACCTTGATCTTTGTGTAGAAATATTTAGAGGCTAAAGAAAGCAAACAAAAGTTTCATCATAACATGAAAATTTGTAAATACAACCTTCTAAGAACATTAAAGTATATATGATACAACTCCATTATAGAATACTTTACGTAGAGTAATACAACTGTGCAGATAAGGAAATAAAAATGTTAGGAGAAAGGTAAAAGAAAAAAAAAGACTCCTTTAGGCTTATTTTCAAAGTAATCTCCCCATTAGGGAGTTAGTTTACCGAAGGGGCTTCCCAGATTATATTTCATTACTTACTTTGATCCACCATTAATGGGCTATTCCACCCAAGTAATTTTCAGAGATAAAAGCAGCCATTCTCTTTTTGTTTTCACCAATTCCACCACTTTCGGATCTTTAACAATACCTTGCTTTATTTCTTTGCTTGAGAGAGAGAGAGAGAGAGAGAGAGAGAGAGAGAGAGAGAGAGAGAGAGAGAGAGAGAGAGAGAGAGAGAGAGAGAGAGAGAGAATCATTTACTTATAATTGCTACTACAAGAGATACCCCAAACCTACTACAAGAGATACCCCAAAACCCAAAGTACAAACATCTACACCTTAGTACTACAGATCATGGATATTGAGAAAAACACCATTAGTGATCCTGCAATGCCCCAGATTTCAGATGCTTTTTGTATGGAGGTCGTGATAAATACTCTAATCCATCCTTTCAACTATGCCAACTTTTGTTCCACTTTTGTATAACTCCAAATTTCTCAGTCTATCAATTCCTGTTACACCAACGATACTATGCAAATAGTTCGTCTCAACACACTCAAAGTTTTTATGTTTTTGTTTTTCAATTAACATCCATATTTCACTTCCTTATGGAAGAGCTGGTTCGGCTATCCCTTGGCTCCCATAAACAAGTCTCTTGCCACTATTCTTCTCACACGCACTAGCAATCTTACTTCTATTCTGTGACACCCGTCACCTCTTATCTTGCCAACAATGTCCTCTATTCTCAGATAACATCTTAATTTCTTTCACCATATAAAAACTTTGGAAACGTCATAGACTTGCTTTCTATGGGTTTGCAGTTCCAGTCCCGTTCAAGCCCGATAGTTTTCAGTAATTTGGAAAGGAGCTCAAGAACGGTTCATACACATGGTTAATTTATGGAACATTCTCCAGACCCTTGTATCTGTCACTTATGAGAGAGCTTTATATCTTCAAACTATAAACAACTAGAACTACCAATAGAAGCAATGTCTAGAATGTACCACAAACTACAGAAAAGGTATGATTCCTCAGACAATCGACAATAGACTGGCATATCTGGATGTTGTAGGCCTCAAGAAGTAAAAGCTCATCTACCATCTAAACGACGGGAGGTTCATAAAACGAGACTAGGCGCTCCTCTACCCTGTGAAACGTTCTATTAGAAACTCGGATCAAGTTGTACCGCGTACTACCTTCACAGCAGTTGGAAATCTTAATTGAATGACCTGGAGTTATTATATATATGCTGTATGTATATATATATATATATATATATATATATATATATATATATATATATATATGTATATGTATATATATATATATATGTATGTATGTCTGTATGTATATATACATATGTATATATACATACATATATATACATATATATATATATAAATATATATAAATATATATACATATATATAAATATAGATATATATAAATATAAATATACATAAATATATATATATATATATATATATATATATATATATATATATATATATATATATATATGTCTGTGTGTGATAATCTTGCAAATTTAGAAGTTTTCCATATTCATATAAACCATATAACATACTACTCCTAATATCTGGATTCTCTCTACCTCAGGATCAGAGACCCAAGTGGGAATAAACTCAAAGATAATAGCTTCTAGTCGGCCGGGGAATAGTACTCGGGCCCAAGAAACTGAGGTTCCACTGACCTAGCAACTCAGCCACAAAGAGAGATAAAAGTCGATGACAACTCTCCCATACTTACAATGTGTACTTGCGTGTGCACACGCGCGTCGGTAATATACATATGCATGTAGGTAAAGAAGAAAGAAAAAAAAGGAAAAAAAAAAGAACAAATAAATATGTATGTATGTATATATACGTATGTATGTGTGTGTGTGTGTTATAGCCATGGAAGGAAAAAATAAAAGACTTGATTGGAGTTAGTATTTTCGTCCATTAAGGACATCAACAGACTCAACAATGAGAATACATATACAAAGACATCGTATCTATACAGGAGAGGGGGATCCCACACCTGTCAGTTTCTTGAAAATTCCAGAGAAGTCAAATTTTAGATAAAAGAATAATACCGGATTAATGGAAAACAGACCAGGGCTTAGATTTAAATTCTGACCTTTGGTACAGGAGATTGAAAAGGATTTAACAATATTTCTTTGGGTATAGTCATTTTCCAATAGACGTACCAACTCCAATCAGGTCTTTTCATTTTTCTTTCCGTAGATATAAATTCTATACTCACATCGTGTCATCTTTCGTGATTCTTACACATACACACACACATATACATAACTATACTGTGTGTATGTGTATATATATATATATATATATATATATATATATATATATATATATATATATATATATGTATATATATAAATATATATATATGTGTGTATATATATATATATATATATATATATATATATATATATATACATACACACAGTATAGTTATGTATATGTGTGTGTGTTTGTGTAAGAATCACGAAAGCTGACACGATGTGAGTATAGAATTTATATCTACGGAAAGAAAAATGAAAAGACCTGATTGGAGTTGGTACGTCTATTGGAAAATGACTATACCCAAAGAAATATTGTTAAATCCTTTTTAATCTCCTGTACAAATACATATATATATATATATATATATATATATATATATATATATATTGGACAAAACCTTGCTGCTACTAGTGTTATGTCCCTTACTAAAGATTCCTTAGAGATAAAAATAGTAAAAACGATAAAAACACTGTCAGACAGTAAACAAACAATTTCTTAATGCACATCTATGCAATGCAGTCTACCTTGTGGGAGTTCAATCAATTTCTTTTTTCATTAGAGTAAAAAAATATTGTGAAAGAAAAACTGTTATGCGGGTAGATGGATTATCTCCTTTCAGACACATCTAGGCAGACAGAAATCCTTTATATTGTATAGATTTTGGATTGACAAAAACAGAAGCAAATGCATAGTCGGAAACACGGATAGGGACGAACAAGAAAAATAAGAGACAGACAGGCAAACGGCCGGAAAACTCATACAATATAACTTTTGTCAAGAATTAATAAATCTAAAGGCATCAAACAAAAGAACAGGGTTAACGGTAGGGCTTGTTAAAATTTCATAGTAGACTGGAAACTAAGAAATAAACAAAGCAAAAAAGGCACAGTTCCAATCTTGATGGTTGAGTTCTGGATAAAATCTACTATTCGAGGAGTCAAGTGTGAAATTTGTAAGAGACCACGAAAATTTTTTCGTTTTAGTACACTGCATGCTGGTTTAAATCTCGTTTGGCTAGAACATAAACCTGATAGAACAGATTTTATCACTAAAAGTAAATCTTTATAGCGACAAATCAATCATTAAGGATTTTTAAGAAACTGAATAAAAATAATCCTAAAACTTGCATATCGCTTGCCTAAAACATAGAATTTAAACAAAAACTTTATCGCAACATATCAATTATTAAGGATTTACATGAATCTAAATAAAGAAAAATCTCAAAACTTGCTTAAAACTTTACTTCATCAAGTTTGCGTAATGGCTCCCCCCCCCAAAAAAAAATCATATATCCCAAACATGAAAATGCGCCTCTCCCAGGAAATAAATCAAACATAAGTTGAGTAACTGCATCCAACTTCTTATCTTTAGAGAATGTCTGGAAGACTTCGAGAAGACGGCAAAACAATCCCTTGGCTGCAACAAAGATATGACTGAAGATACCATAAATACCACAGCAACATTCACAGAATTTCCTCTCTGATTGTAAATAAATTTGCCCAGAATAAAAGAGTCAACACAATGGGTGAAAAATACCTGACCCACTTAAAAAAGAAAGACGATATATTTTTATCGACTGCGGGACAAAAGGCAGGTTCCATTTCACTGGTAACTTCACGAAGGGGAAAATTTCTCGGCATAATTAATATAATTAATGCAAAAAGCTATCTACTTTCATTTCCAGGTAGAATACTTTCATTGTTTGTTTTTATTAAAGATCATCATTTATTTAATAACTTACTTTTCATTAAGTATACAAGAAATGCCAATGGTTTTCTCAATTTAAACTTACTTTGAAATTAATCAAATGGGAATAAAGTTAATAAGCATTTGAATCTACTAATGTAGAGGCACAGCACACAACAAGGTCTGTAGAATACATCATATCAGAGAGAGAGAGAGAGAGAGAGAGAGAGAGAGAGAGCGAGAGAGAGAGAGAGAGAGAGAGAGAGAGAGAGAGAGAGATTGCCTCAGTGATAATATAAATACATATCTGCATATCGTACTGAAAAGGGGTGGGTCTCAACAAGCTCTATAGAATTATATTCTAAAGACCTTGGCAATGGCACATTATTTTATTTAAGAATTTATCCAATTTAAAAGCGATATCAGCTGAAAAGTTCCCCCTATTTTTTCTAGTACGATATGCTGGTAAGTATTTACATTTTCGGAGTACTAACCATCCACGCTCTCTCTCTCTCTCTCTCTCTCTCTCTCTCTCTCTCTCTCTCTCTCTCTCTCTCTCTCTCTCTCTCTCTCTAGTGGATATACCTTCATAATCCACAGAGGCCTAATAGAATTTTCAGGAAGAGGCCTCAGATGGCTATCTCCTCACCTTGGATCACCACGCGATTTCTGACCGGTGAGGAGAGCATGACACCATATAACCACAAGGTCTACGAGCAAGAGGACAACTTTACTTAAATAAGAAAAAAATGAAGAATAGAATAGAAAGGATGCAATAAAGAACTCTGTAACCTTCCTTATATAATAGATATATATATATATATATATATATATATATATATATGTATATATATATATATATACATATATATATATATATATATATATATATATACACACATACATATATACATACATATATAAACATATATATATATACAAATATACATATACATATATATATATATATATATATATATATATATATATATATATATATATATATATACATACACACACATATATATATATATATATATATATATATATATATATATATATATATGTATATATATATATATATATATATATATATATATATATATATATATATATATATCACGCTAAGCTCTCGCCGTCCTTCGGGTGGGAAGAAGGGTATAGTCATATCCTGGTGATAAGGCATTTCGTGTGTGCGTGTGTGCATATCTATTTAAATATTTAGCAGTCATTTTGACGGGTCGCGTCCACTAATCAAATATATTAATGAAATGAAAGTTTTAAATATGTGGCATGAGCAACATATTTCGCCTTACTTCGAGTTATGTTTAACAAATCTAGTAAATAATTTTTCAATTCCCCGTCTAAACATACGAAACTGTTTTGTTTTGTCTGTAGGAGAACGAAATGAACATGCGCATAAAAATCTGTAAAGAAAATGCATATATGAAAATACCGTTTTATGGACCTCAGGGTGGAAGCTCTCTTATACTTTGTCGTTAAGTATCATTGTCTTCAGTTATCGGATGGAAACGCTACTTTAAAAAAGAACTGTTAACAGAAACCACCACAAAAGAACTGTCATCCTATTGGACTTCTTGATTACTGTCTAACATATAGTTTTGATTTAGGTAATGAAAAGTAATCAGCAGCGCAAATCTTAAGCACGAACGGGTAATTTTTTTTTCTCTTTACTTTTCATTTAGTTTTATAACAAGTGCATTTCCTCTATTCAATGTAACATTGAACATATAAGCATTTTTCAACAAGAATACAAGGAATTTTATGCGATTTCTTTACAGCCTGCTAATAGAGCACGAGCCCGTGCCTCACACTGGGAAAGGTCTATCTAAACCAACCAACCAAATGTGATCCTACCTTAAAAAGGATCGATTATCTCAAGTGACAGCGACCATCACTTGATACCGCTCAACCAGATGTCCCTACAGAAAATAAACCCGACTTGGCCATGGCTGTAGTGATTAGCCTAAGCCGGCCTTACAATAATAAACGCCGTCAAACCAGATATCTTTCTTTATGCTGCCCTTAAAGATTTCCCGAATACCATGATATGAATCATCATTCTTGATATCACTTTCAAAGTGAAAAATTTATCTGACAAGGGAACCCCGTATCTCGGCAATCGCTAAATCTGAAAAAAAGACATTGTTCACATGAATCTTTTGACACAACACGTTTATGGAACGAGGTTAAAGGTCACTAAGGGAGTCTATACTTTCACTGAGCTAGTTTCACAGACCGCACTCTAAGGCCTTTTAGTCTGTTAACAATTTTATTATACTTTTGTATACGCTTCATATCTTTTGCTATTACATTTATTCTCCATTTACCATTATCTCGTTTAACCCGAAGTCTAACATCTATTCTGCATCTGTCCGACTGTAATCTCATTCTGCGCTGCCAACTTAAATCTGGTTTTAATCTCTGTCACCTTTTCCTCCCGTCTAATTTAATACTAGGCCAGAAGTTTATTCTCTCTCTCTCTCTCTCTCTCTCTCTCTCTCTCTCTCTCTCTCTCTCTCTCTCTCTCTCTCTCTCTCTCTCTCTCTTGCTCATGGATAAATGTGCAGCTAACATCAGGTGTACAACTTCATTAAAATATAAAAAAGCATACAAAATCTGTCCTTTTAATTTAGAAATCAATTGAACAGCATAAACCCAGCTGGTCAGCATATCTTAATACGTCTTTGCAATTAACCAGATATAACTCAGCTTCACATACTAGGCAAGAGATTAAGTCTCCATTCATTCAACACATTAATAACTCATGGCCTTAAAGGAGTGTTTACCCCTCAGTTACTCAATGATATAATTGTAATCCAAGGTCACCATTGATTAACCAAGGCTTCTAACTGCCACTCAATGTTATATATATACAATCGTTGTAATCTGTTTGATGAGTTAATTGAGTGTCTGCTGTCCGATATCTTCTTTCTATGAGTAAATTTAAGCCAATACTAAATGGACACAATTGTAAACGGAGATTATTCATAATAAAAAAGAATATTGTGAGAGAGAAATTTAGACGGAGATTATTCATAATACAAAATAATGTTGTGAATGGACAGAGGTGTAGACGGGGATTATTCATGATACAAAAGAATGTTGGAATTAGACAGAATTAGACGGGGATTATTCATAATACAAAAGAATGTGATTGAAGAGAATTATAGACGGGAATTACGCATAATACAAAAGAATGTTGGGATCGGACAGAATTGTAGACGGGGATTATTCATAATACAAAAGAATGTTGTGATCGGACAGAATTGTAGACGGAGATTTTTCATAATACAAAAAAATGTTGTGATTGGACAGAATTAGACGGGGATTATTCATAATACAAAAGAATGTTGTGATTGGACAGAATTGTAGACGGAGATTATTCATAATACATAATAATGTTGAGACTGGAAAAAATTAGACGGAGATTATTCATAATACAAAAGAATGTTGTGATTAGACAGAACTATAGACGGAGGTTATTCATAATACAAAAGAATTTTGTGATTGGACAGAATTGTAGACAGAGGTTATTCATAATACAAAAGATTTTTGTGCTTGGACAGAATTGTAGACGGAGATTAATCATAACACAAAAGAATGTTGTGATTGGACAGAATTCTACACGGAGATTATTCATAATACAAAAGAATGTTGTTATCAGACAGAATTCTAGACGGAGATTATTCATAATACAAAAGAATGTTGTGATTGGACAGAATTCTAGACGAAGATTATTCATAATACAAAAGAATGTTGTTATCAGACAGAATTCTAGACGGAGATTATTCATAATACAAAAGAATGTTGTGATTGGACAGAATTGGAGACGCAGATTATGCACAATACAAAAGAATGTTGTGATCGGACAGAATTGGAGACGCAGATTATGCACAATACAAAAGAATGTTGTGATCGGACAGAATTGGAGACGGAGATTATGCACAATACAAAAGAATGTTGTGATCGGACAGAATTGGAGACGGAGATTATGCACAATACAAAAGAATGTTGTGATCGGACAGAATTGGAGACGGAGATTATGCACAATACAAAAGAATGTTGTGATCGGACAGAATTGGAGACGGGGATTATGCACAATACAAAAGAATGTTGTGATCGGACAGAATTGGAGACGCAGATTATGCACAATACAAAAGAATGTTGTGATCGGACAGAATTGGAGACGGAGATTATGCACAATACAAAAGAATGTTGTGATCGGACAGAATTGGAGACGGGGATTATGCACAATACAAAAGAATGTTGTGATCGGACAGAATTGGAGACGGGGATTATGCACAATACAAAAGAATGTTGTGATCGGACAGAATTGGAGACGGAGATTATGCACAATACAAAAGAATGTTGTGATCGGACAGAATTGGAGACGGGGATTATGCACAATACAAAAAAAGAATGTTGTGATCGGACAGAATTGGAGACGAGGATTATGCACAATACAAAAAAAGAATGTCGTGATCGGACAGAATTGGAGACGAGGATTATTCACAATACAAAAAAAGAATGTCGTGATCGGACAGATTTGTAGACGGGGATTATTCACAATACAAAAAAAGAATGTCGTGATTGGACAGAATTCGGGACGGACATTATTTATAATACAAAAGAATGTCGTGATTGGACAGAATTGGAGACGGAGATTATTCATAATAAAAAAAAATGTCGTGATTGGACAGAATTGGAGACGGAGATTATGCACAATACAAAAGAATGTCGTGATTGGACAGAATTGGAGACGGAGATTATGCATAATACAAAAGAATGTCGTGATTGGACAGAATTGTAGACGGAGATTATGCATAATACAAAAGAATGTCGTGATTGGACAGAATTGGAGACGGAGATTATTCATAATACAAAAGAATGTCGTGATTGGACAGAATTGGAGACGGAGATTATTCATAATACAAAAGAATGTTGTGATTGGACAGAATTGGAGACGGAGATTATTCATAATACACAAGAATGTTGTGATTGGACAGAATTGGGGACGGAGATTATTCATAATACAACAGAATGTTGTGATTGGACAGAATTGGAGACGGAGATTATTCACAATACAAAAGAATGTTGTGATTGGACAGAATTGGAGACGGAGATTATGCATAATACAAAAGAATGTCGTGATCGGACAGAATTGTAGACGGAGATTATTCATAATACAAAAAAATGTTGAGATCGGACAGAATTCTAAACAGAGATTATTCATAATACAAAAGAATGTTGTGATCGGACAGAATTGTAGACGGAGATTATTCATAATACAAAAGAATGTTGTGATCGGACAGAATTGTAGACGGAGATTATTCATAATACAAAAGAATGTTGTGATCGGACAGAATTGTAGACGGAGATTATTCATAATACAAAAGAATGTTGTGATCGGACAGAATTGTAGACGGAGATTATTCATAACACAAAACAATGTTGTGATTGGACAGAATTCTAAACGGAGATTATTCATAATACAAAAGAATGTTGTGATTGGAGAGAATTGGGGACGGAGATTATTCATAATACAAAAGAATGTTGTGATTGGACAGAATTGGGGACGGAGATTATTCATAATACAAAAGAATGTTGTGATCGGACAGAATTGTAGACGGAGATTATTCATAATACAAAAGAATGTTGTGATTGGACAGAATTCTAAACGGAGATTATTCATAATACAAAAGAATGTTGTGATTGGAGAGAATTGGGGACGGAGATTATTCATAATACAAAAGAATGTTGTGATTGGACAGAATTCTAAACGGAGATTATTCTTAATACAAAAGAATGTTGTGATTGGAGAGAATTGGGGACGGAGATTATTCATAATACAAAAGAATGTTGTGATTGGACAGAATTGGAGACTGAGATTATTCATAATACAAAAGAATGTTGTGATTGGACAGAATTGGAGACGGAGATTATTCATAATACAAAAGAATGTTGTGATTGGACAGAATTGTAGACGGGGATTATTCATAATACAAAAGAATGTTATGATTGGACAGAATTGGAGACGGAGATTATTCATAATACAAAAGAATGTTGTGATTGGACAGAACTGTAGACGGGGATTATTCAATATACAAAAGAATGTTGTGATTGGACAGAATTGTAGATGGAGATTATTCATAATACAAAAGAATGTTAGCGAATGTAATTCCCATGATTTGCATAGTACGAACGAGAGCATACATGAAGTGACTGTTTTATCTCGGTTCTCTATGACTTTACTATCGAAACTTTTCAACTATCGCTCTCAAGCTTCATATGATAGTAACTGAACTCTGAGGGACTGTCCCCGTAGGGTTCAATGCTTTCCCCAAACTGAGAATATTTTTTTTTTTTTTTCGTTTCAGTTTCCTTCAACTATACCAGGACTCATTATTCAAAACGCAAATTCTCATTGAAAACTCTGATGTGAATATCTCTTTTTACAGGTCTAAACTTCAATAACGGACTGATCAAAGGGTAAGACATCTCCATAACGTTATGCAGATTATATTTCAAAATATAGTAGCATAATTCTATCTAGTAATCTATTGCTCTATCTACATTATAAAGTGAGACTAGCAACATCCTAAGTCACGGAAATTTCCCAAAGCACACTTCGCAAGAAAACATTTAATCCTCAACACTCACTTATCCTCTCAAAAATCTTGTAATTACATGACACGAACATGCTATTTTCTTCAGTTTGTAATAGTGGGCGCAAACACGTAATTCAATTTACCGATTGCATACGAAAACAATTAATTTCTCGTAAAGCATACAGTCACGCCGTGTTTAAGCGAGCATCTTATGAAGTGATAAGAATATAAAATTAACTTTCTCTAAAAAAACCTTTACGTAATCAAAGGATTTCCAAGACACAGAAAGTAACTTTAGAATTGCACCTGTATTTGCAATTTCTTTTCAATGTCAATAATATATATCTATCTATCTATCTATCTATCTATCTATCTATCTATCTATCTATCTATCTATCTATCTATCTATCTATCTATCTATCTATCTATATATATATATATATATATATATATATATATATATATATATATATATATATATATATATATATATATATATATATATATGCTTCCTAATTTCATCACAACTTTAAAAATGGATCTTTCTGTCCGTGTTAAATATGCAAATATACAAAGTCCGATGAATTGAATGATAAAATACTAATTTCCCGTTATGACAGATTGACCGATCGTACACTAATGGGATTTCAATCTTTGATAAAATGTCACATCAAACTTTTAATTGCAAAGCAACATAAAATGTCTAATAAAACATTTTGCGTGAAGAGGACATGGCTTGATGACAGTTCATCTAGCACTCATTTCAAATGCATCTTTGTCATTATCTGAGACTATTGTTCATTCCTTTACATATTTACTGGACTGGTAAACCCTGATATAACGCAAAAATGTGGGCAACAAAACTGCAGTAAACTAGATACCATATAATTTTCACAAACGACAACATAAAACGGCGGTATATATATATATATATATATATATATATATATATATATATATATATATATATATATATATGTGTGTGTGTGTGTGCGTGTGTGTGTGTGTATATATATATATATATATATATATATATATATATATATATATATATATATATATATATATATATATATATATATTTATATATATAACATACAATTTTCCGTGTATATGAAAAATGGAATAAACACACAATTTACGAAAAAGGGAATTTCCTTGTTCATAAATTGTGGGTTTATTATATATATATATATATATATATATATATATATATATATATATATACATATATATGTATATATATACATATATTTAATTGACTATTGTTCATTTGAATAATAAATAATGGGAAACGATAGGAGGAATTCACAAGGAAAACTATTACCATCAAGCCATCAAAATTTCAAAAAATTACCTTTTCCTTCAACCTACAGAAAATATTTCTAAAATGATGGAACGGTATTACACTAGGCTTGCTGCAATGATACACGTGCATTCTACTTTCATTTGAATATTTTTTCATGAATAATGAACAGTTAAAATGCCACATAAAACTGTGTAATTTGTTTTCAAATTTGACATAGCTATGTACAAAGTCAGGTTTGTAGAAACGAAATAGGAGCAGAAAAAAAAAATATTTTTAAATAATTTACGTACCTGCATCACATTTCCAGCAAAGAATTTTACTACTGAACCAAACATTTATTGTTTAAAAGGAAATCAATACTTCAATCAACAAAATAGTGGAAAATACAAAACAATAAAATCTATATTTTCTTGTAATCTAATATCTTCCAATAAAGTCACGGGACCCAAACTTCCAATAAAAGGGAGCACAACAATCAGGTTTAGAAAACCATACAAAATTATCGATTAATAAAGGACCACCACCTTACGAGGTCAAGTAAGTGTTTTGGTAGCAGACTACATTTTTCAGGCGTCATAAATTACTTTTACCGTATCACAATCATGATATATATATACAGTATATATATATATATATATATATATATATATATATATATATATATATATATATATATATATATATATATATATATATATATATATGTATATATATGTTGATTGTCTTCCTTTTTTTTACCTTCTCTCTTTCCAAAGTAACACTCCATACACCTGGCTAAGTTACTGGGGAAAGTTGATTACTTCTCTAATTTGTTCTTATTTTCTTAGCCCTTGAAATCCATAACGAAGTAAAATGTGTCCTACTGATACAAATCCCCTCATCTAAAAGTAAAATGCCCCGTTTCAGAAAGCAAATTTTAGATCAAATGTTTTCCTTCTACTTTAACACGGTTTGTGGCCCGTCGATTTCGGTAAGTGCTTCAAAATAGATACAAGGCTGAAAGCTTGACGTCCAGAGCTCTTGCTGTTTGTTTTGATTGTTTGATGTACAGCAAAGGTCAAAGATTTCGGGTTAGGAGGCCTAAAGGGAAACTGTTTTGCAAACTGGGGTTCATCACATAATCTCATTGTAACAAAAACAACAACGTTATTATATTGCAATACTGCAACAACTTACAATTTTAGTTTTCCACTTTATGGTACACGCCAGCAGAGTTCAAGACGAAGGAAAAAGAATTACAGTTAAACTGATAACATTTTCCTTACCTGTTTGAAAATAAATCTTTTTATAATGGCGAAAGATGCTTGCACATTGTGAAAGTGATCTTTAACTAGATACACAATAAATACACGATAAAGATTCCATCGAACGTATAAGCTATAAAAACACGACTACAAAACTTTTGAGTTTATCTCAAATCTTTAATAAGGGTATTTTTTACAATTCCTGAGTGGAAAATTAAACTAATAATGTGAATACACGACTGCATTCTACCTCGAGTAGTGAAATTCCAGTTCACATGAGGAGACCTAATGAGAGTGAGGCTGGAGATGGCCAAAAGAAAGGATGGGAAATCATGCATTGAAGTTAGAAATCGCTGAAAAATGAAATGGAATATGTTGGTGGGCGTGACAATGGTCTACACTAAAGCCCAAACAACTGTATAATTATGTATACTATTGAATTTTTATATTACAATCAATGTATACATAAAAATATAAAAAAAATATGTTGCATATAATAATATATAGTTTTTGTCACAAGAAACTTCTGTATTTGCCCTACATATCCTCTTAACTGGAAATGTATAATAATGTACGCGGCACCAACTGTTTCTCATTATGATAAAATAAAGAGGGGAAACTTTCTTATGTGACGATTTTAATTCCTCAGAATCAACCTCTCATCAATTAAATGCTACCTCGCTTTAGCAGTATCTTCCCACATTCCAGCGACCAAAAGAAGAATCAAGAGCTACCAGCGCCTAAATAACATCAACCGGATTGCGATCTTTTCAATTCAACTCAAAACCGCCATGGAGTCATTAATGTTACTCTTTAGTCCAGAAAGCAGCTTTCACCAATGCTGACCTACTATTCGTGATGCAAAACACACGTGGATGACCAGAGCCTGTCATAATCAATGTAACTAAACATATTTACAGAAATCCTCGCTTCAGCTTCTGAAAGCATCGTCACAGGCAAAACAAGAAGCAGAGTGGAGGCGCTGCTCAGCGGCTATGACGTCAGAAATTGTTATGAAGTCAGAAATAAATAGATGAATTACGCGAGTCTGGAAGGCAAGAAAATGGAGCGTGCTTGCCGGACGGCTCACAAAGGACCTCATATGACCTCGCTCGACGTCTTTTGGCTTTCATAGGAAGCAACAACCGGAGAAAAGAGGCCGTTTCAGCACAGCAGCGAGGCAGCTATATTAAAAGTGACCATATGGTGGCCGGGGAAGGCAGCCAAAAATATAAGCAAAAGAAAAAAAAAAGTAGAGAAAAATACATACGTGCACTGCATTTGTGATTTCTTGTTTGTGTATATGCACTCTTATGAATAAAAATGACAACAATTTTAAATCCTTACGACGAAACATACACAACTTTTACCTTATGATAAACTAAAACTGTTGAACATAATAATCTTCTCTTTAAATAGTATTGCTAATATGAGGTTCATAGTCCTACATACATACATACATACATACACAGACACACATGTACAGTATGTATGGTAGAATTTTCAACTCAATGTTACTCTTAAAAGTTTTATTAGTGACATAGCTCCCGAACCATCGCAATACATAATACCAATGTTAACCTACTTTAAGAATTTTGGCGTAAGCTTTTGTATTACTACATTAAAAGCTTGTAAGTTCGGTTACATCAATAACACACATTTGCCATTATCTATATAAAAGTAATTTATATAATTATTCGACGTGAATATACAGTGCAGTATTCAGTTTTTTTTTCTCAACTGGTGAATTTTCTATTAAAATATTGGTCCCTTCAAGATGTTTTATTTGTTTTCAATAAAGTGATAAGTTAGATATTACTTGATCCAATTATAAAAATTGTTAACTTCCAATTATCTTTAAAAGTTGACTTAACATGGTACTTATATTGTTCTAGACAGTCATGTATCTGTAAAAGGTTATTTACATTTGTACTTTTTTATGTATCTTTATAGTTTTTATAGTGGAAGTTTTAAAAGAAATATATCTATCTAAATATCAATGTTTTAAACAATTTTTTTTACGTTAATGTACTTTGAAAATTCATTAATTTATGGTTCCCTTTCTATAGTAACCAGAGCCATTAGAATCTACATTAGACATTTTCATCTTTTAAAAGATATTTCAGTGGATCTTTAATCTTTTACCTATTCTATGATATTTTTTTCATCATTATAACCAGACACATTTTCTACCATGACCTTTGGTTTTGTTTTATCATTGTCGTTTTAACTTTATTCATAGATCTTAATATTCGAAACTTCAAGGCAAAGTGTTCATATTTATCTTAATCAAATGGAATTTCACGACTTGCTGACAAAACGACGCATAGTTTTCTTTTGTCTTTTAGCTTTTGCTTTAGATTCGGCTTTAAAAGGCTTTTCATTTTAAGCTTTCATACACCACCACGGATTTCCAAACTGTTTTCCCAGGAATGTCCGCTTCTCTCACTCATCTCAAACAACCTCTCTCATGTCACCACACTGCGAATTTAGTCACCCCTTTTGAAAACATGTAGACATTTTATACCCATTCTCATATACTCCTGAGATCTAATATTGACGTTTTAATTTATTTTTAGCCTTCTTTTTTCATTCACCAAACTATTTCTGATTTCCATTGCAATCAAGTTTGATATTATTAATTACATATGAATTTTCCATTTAATCCAATTGCCTTCATTCTTAAGAGGCCATAAACTTATTTCCATTATATTTATCTAATAATAACTGAATTATAAATATGTCTAGTCCTACTTATTTTCGCCCCTATTGCCAAAATATGCAGACAATTTCATCAGACGCGTCATTGAACTCCCGCAGAACGCTTCACAATAAAATAGCATATACTTCTGACCCTATTTTCCTACTATAGACAACTCCGAAGTCGATGTGCGACTGAAGAGGATTGATACTAGGCATAAGGTATGGTTTCTAATTTCTGGATGATCAGGAATAGTACGATATGGTGGTTTTGCCATGATCTGGTTGGTAATTATATATCTCCAAAGATGATTAAACCCCCGTTTTCTCCCATGTAATTTCATTACAGTAATTACACTCATTTTTGTAAATAAACGAATGAAAATCTGGGGGTAAGGCGCCTCTGTACTCTAACTAGCTTTTTTTCCTTTCTTTTTTTTCTTTCTTTTTTTTTAATACGTTTTAACTCATTCATATCAATATAAAATTATCGGGCTAATTCTAAACGTTTAGTCTTTACATGAACACTTTTTGCCATAGAAAAAAAAAGGAAAATACAATACAGCTTTATTTACTTTAGAAGTAATAACCTTACGGAATATCATCTACCTGAGCTGTCTGTCACCAGCATAAATATATAAAAGCATTACTAAAGCCCTTTTTTTGCGGAGCATGTCTTTCGAAAACTAAACTTCAGAATAGACACTGTATACCGTTGGGAGTCACTGACCAAGTTGTCGATACATAGGTCATGGTTTCAATTAAAACGATACTAATAAATAACGTTCTTGTGAAATTATACCTAGACCTTTATTAATGGTGTTCATTGTCCCCTTGAGAGAAGCTAACCAGACTTTATTCACTTGTTTCCTATTTACATAAAGAGATACCGACATAAAAAAAAAAAAAACGGTAATAGTGATGACGATATCTATCGTAATGTCAACTACTATTCTTCTCAGCTGCTTTAAGTTGTCTTTTATGATATAATGTAAAAACTGTACTAGCAGCCCCTTTTTCACATTCTGGCCAATCCTTTCTTCTTAAATTCTACGCAGGATGGCAGTAACTATAAAGCTTATCATTAACATCGAAAGGCTACGTTCACCATATAAAATGAACAATTCATTAAGAAAAGTTCAAAACTCCGAATTAACCTCTTGCAACGTATTTTGACTTTATTCCCATTGCTTTTTGTTTCATTGTCTGATTATTACTACACTTCACAAAGTAAATATTGGATTAGGAAAAAAAAAAGAGATATATGATGAAAGCATGATTTGGTTGTAATTTGGTGCAAAACTAGGATTCCTTCGTGATTTAGAATACATTTTAAATTGCATCATAATTTGTCGCCAAGGAGTGAAAGAATAAAAATAGATAGAACACTAAAATCCCTAACAGAAAATGTTACCATTCCTTTGACACCTAAAAATTAAGGATTATCAAGAAATTTCATAAAGACTAAACCATAATATGAAGTCATTCAACTAAGCCGGATGTTTGTTCCCAAAAGATAATCAGCTAAAGCTTAAAACACTGGTACACCCAATACTCCTTGAAATCAATTAAGATGACAGAAAACGTAATTTCTTACCTAATTCCCAGAAGTTTTAGGTCAGTTCTGATAATTAGTATGTCAGTTAAGAGAAGATTGTTTATCTGCCTCAATAAGTTACAAATGTTAAAGTTTTTAAAACAATAATTCCAGTAGAATAATGCATCGATATAACAAAAATATGATCCATTTCTCTAAACTCAGACATGAAAATTTATATAGCACAAGATTTTAGACTTACACATATTGTGTGTGTGTGTTTGTGTGAGTGAATTAAACATTTTTATCGATTTATATCAACAAATAAAAAAACTCCCAAGTGATGGAATAAGTAACGTAGTCTTAAGTGCAAGTACTACTAATGATATAGAACTTAGAAAAATAGTTCCAATCTCACATCGACAAACTACAAAACCAGAAAGTCAAATGGTTCTCATGTCCAAACAAATGACAGTGGAATACAGACCAATGGTCCAGAAAACAAAGACCCGATCAAGAATTTCAGTGAAGGAAGCAGACATAGCGTGAATAACAGGTGTAAGCAAAATGGAGAATTCAGCCAATAGCACTCCAAGCGAGAACGAGTTTACAGCTATTAGCAACTGGGGAAAGCTAAGTTCGGTTCCCAGATATCTTTTATAATCTTATCTGTTTCTACGGTTAAATTTATGCTATCTACTATTGCTGCACTCATTCTCATATAACATCACCCACATCTCGCTCTCTCTTTGAATATATATATATATATATATATATATATATATATATATATATATATATATATATACATTCATAAATTATATATACTGTATATATATATATATATATATATATATATATATATATATATATATACCTATTTGTACATATTCAAACTTATATGGATATATAAACACATATATCCTCATATATTTTCATATATATATATATATAATATATATATATGTATATATATATATATATATATAAAATATATATAATAAATATATATCAAATATATATAATATATATACATATATGTATATATACATTTATATATATATATATATATATATATATATATATATATATATATATACATGTATATACTTATAAAAAATGTATATATATATATATATATATATATATATATATATATATATATATATATATATATATATATGGTTTCAGGTATATTTAGTATTCTGCTTCTCAGATAATATTCTAAGGTAAGGCTGGCACCAGGCCCTTCTCTGATTCTAATCAATCCAATACGGGGGACTATCTACCAGGTTCCCAATTCTATGAACTTTAAAGTATCACTGAAGAACATGACAAATTTCATCAAGAACTGTGTACATAAATTAAAGCATAGGCATTCCATAATTTTTCTGAGCAAATGTTCAAAATTGGTCACAAGATAACAATGGACGAAAATATGAATCAATTACAGAAATGTGCTTACAATCATGGCATTTTCATCCAACTCAAGTCTCATTAAATTACGAAATTATTATTGTATTCACTTAAGGGCAAATATAGTATAAAGGCAACCAAAAATTTACAGCCATATTTAGTGAGCTTATATGATTTTAAGACAAACTATATTAATTTCTTATTTTCTCTTGAGGATCAATTACCTCTTAATAATACATATCTTTGTTACAATGATCACTAATCACCGAAGAAAAAAATAAATATGACGAAATATTTCTAGATTTAAAGCGTTTTTCTGATTTATTCTGGAAGAAGAAGAAGAAGAAGAAGAAGAAGAAGATTAAGAAGAAGAAGAAGAAGAAGAAGAAGATTTGCCGGGATCTCTTTCACCTTTAAATTGTCCAACTAACCGTGACAAGGAGAGGCCGCAACTCAAACGCTGTTTCCACCACATCTTAAAGCATTCAAATAACTAAGGAGGTCTGCAGAATTCTGTCTCACACTTATGCACTATGTTAATATACTAACAAACAACCTATGCTAATATATTATATACATACACAAATATGCGAAAATTTAATTAAAAGGAGTTTCTTAATCAAATGGAGTATTCTCAATCAAAGTTAGCCAAATAAAGAAAAAAAAATGTCAGCTCACAAGTGATAAGACTAGCCATACTTCCCATAGTCAACGAAGATGCTGAAGTAAAATTCTTTCATTAGATGTGAACACCAGATATTTATTGTGAAGCCTTGCCATGCTCCTCAGGAGAACCAAAGAAACGATCTGGAAAAAACCAGCCATTTGGAAAAAATCAGTCAGAAGCCTACTCATAAGAATTTGCAACAATAAGAGAGAAAGAAAGACAATGAATGAAACATCCACATTTGCTGATCACATAACGTCTCGCTTTATTTTCTTAAATCAATGACACGAGATTTCTGCGAGAAAGTATACCTATCAGTTTAAATCTTCATAAAAAAAATAGTTAACGTAAAATAGATATTTTTTTCATATAAACCTAATATAATTTTTTCTCTTTATATAGCCCGACAATAATTTGAACTTCTCATTTTTCTGGAGACAAGAATACGATAGACAACGCTAAAAAATTGGACCAACTTGGAAAGAATATTAACATATCAAGCGACATAGGAAAGTCTTCCTCATAAGCCTTAAATCTTCCTTCCCATAAATACACTGTCCACATTCAGGGCTTAAATAAAGATATTTGACGTTTAACCTAAGTAACTTTTTACCATGAAAAGGGCTTTACACCCACCCTATTTTTTCCAGGAAATTGGACGTGTCTTTTTTCTTACATTTTCGGACAACTTGACAGGAAAGGATGTAAAGGACCAGTCCGAGTAACCTCCAAAAAGGGGCCGACAAAGTGACGAGAACTACGAATAGGGAACAACATAATCAACTACCACTTCCTTCGAGCAAGGGGTACACTTTTATAAGCCAACAGAGGATGGAAATATTACTGAACACAGCCAACGAAAATGCTACAGGACAAATCATTCAACTTCTAACCTTTAACTTCGAGTCTTGGAAGACCAAATAGAAATCAGCTTTCGTTTTTTCTAAAATCATTATTCAACCAGCAGCTTCTGTATTCATAATCGAATATTTTTTCCAACAGTCTAACTTTTTTGTAGATATTACAGTTTCCTTTAAGACCTTTACAATTATTATATAATATGTTAATGGGGTAAAAAAACTTGAGCGCCATTTCGTTTTTTTATCCTGAAACTTAAATGGTGCGGTTTGCCCGGATATTTGTTCTCTTCTATTTTTAGACACCACTAAGACATATACATATATATATATATATATATATATATATATATATATATATATATATATATATATATATATACACATATATATATATATGTGTGTGTGTGTATTATGTATAAAAATACATTTATATGTATATAAACGTAGGTATATATATATATATATATATATATATATATATATATATATATATATATGTGTGTGTGTGTGTGTGTGTGTGTAATCATAAAAAAAACCGTTTCATGTCCACTGTAGGACAAAGGCTTTAGATATGATCTTATTCATGTCTGGGGTTTGGCCATATCATCACCACGCAGGCCATTGCGAATTGTTGACGGTGGGAGACTTTCGTCAGATAGTTATCTTCAAACCAACCTAGTATGAGTGGTCCTGACTAGTACAGCTTTGCTGATCATTGTGATACACAAACTCTTTCACCAAGTTAAGGTGTGTGTGTGTGTGTATATATATAATAAAACTAACATATATGCGTATATGTACACGCAGGTGTTTCACATTGAACTTCTGTTGTGTAGGGCAAAGAGTAAATGAACTTTAGGCTGTGAATATATTTTGATGTGAGGACCAAGCGAATATCTTGTCGCAAGTCAACTTTAAACTGAAAGAAAACAAAACCGGTAAAAAGAACAGACAACGGAAAAAACATTAAAACCAACAAAGACCCCACAAATTAACGAAGATATAAAAAAGAAAAACCTGACAAATTAAAAAATCATACCGATTCCTGAATAATAAAAAAGTAAGAGTGGACAGAATTTCATTAACCTAAAAGATATATGATGAAAAGTTCTCTGTAAAAACACATAGAAAATATGTGTTTTGTTAAAAAATAGATGTAGATGCGGAAATCAAAATATTTGGGGATTTCCTTTAGTTCCCTGGAAACAGGATTGAATCAAAGGTAACTATTCGTATCCTTCTGCATGACTAATAACCCATTCTTCTGTGAAGGAATGCGTGACGAAAGTAT
>NC_090728.1:29309054-29311554 GCF_036898095.1 Palaemon carinicauda | reverse complement strand
AATATTGGCGACGACTTAACCAAATAGGGTACACACATACATACATACACACACACACACACACACAAGAAGAGATCATTATGATAATATATAATATTCCAAGCACGAATACCTTCCCTGTCAAAAGTATTTTAAATGCAATAAGATTATATTTCGATTACCATGACAACTTGAATCCAAGCGGAACAAAACTTCTCAAAAATCTTTTTTACAGTCCGCCTATATTAAAAGATAACGACCACGCTACTAAATCATTTTTTAACGAGCAAACACCTCTCATGCATTTTAATGGGCTGAAGTAAACACGAGACACAGAATATATTTTGTCTTAAACTAAATGGAGTACTGGAATGAGGAATAAAATAATACAGGAAGCAACTGTAAAGACGATTCATCTCATTAAGAATAAACTCCCCCTAATGTCGCTCAACCAAGACTTCATTCAGTCGATGTAACTTACAAACACCTAAATCTTGCAAAAATTACGGTACAAAGATAGAAGTAACAAAACTGACGTGGCACAAAAATACAAAAACAAACGAAATCATTTTGTAAATATGAAATATGCATTAATTACACAAATGATGTGTGTAAATGACTACACACATACTGTAAAATACGTAATAGATACAACACATATTTATACCATACAAAAGCAGTAAAAGTTTCAAAAATACAAATGAAGACCATGTGCTGCAGCTAACATTTTGCTTTAGCATTCTAAAAAGACTTCCGAGCTAAACGAACCTATTTCGTGAATAAGGTTGCAAGAATTTTGAGTTATCAATAAAACAAAAATATATCTCAATCTTTAACACCAGATGGCTAGAGTTTGGGTTATTAGTAATTAATTGAACATAATATAATATAGAAATCAAAAGATCTATACATATATTCAATAAAGGTGCATATTTATATCTAAACGATGGTTTAAAAATTGTTTTCACAAGTTTCGACCACAACATGCTTAACAAAAATATATAATTATTAGAGAGAGAGAGAGAGAGAGAGAGAGAGAGAGAGAGAGAGAGAGAGAGAGAGAGAGAGAGAGAGAGAGAGAGAGAGAGAGAGAGAGAGAGAGACAACTTTAATGGGAAAAGGAGGGGCACAGAATTTTATGGGGAAGTAAGAATGCTACACATATTGATGGCAAAAAGCTAATAATAATAATAATAATAATAATAATAATAATAATAATAATAATAATAATAATAATAATAATAATAATGAACATAAGTATTTGACTTATTCTCATCTAGGAAAACAAAAGATTGATGTTTATTCTTTTCGTAAACCTAGTGAGTTTGTGTTTCTCGTCTATAATGTAAAAGATCTAAATGACGTTTTACTGTTCATGTTCAAAAATTGGGAGTATCATATGTAAATATATACATACATTATATATATATATATATATATATATATATATATATATATATATATATATATATATATATATATATATATATATACTAGCTAAGCAACAACCCTTTTTGGAAAAGCAGAAAGAGCAAAAATAAACTATAAGGAAAGTAATAAATAAAGAATAAAAAATATCTTAGGATAAGTAATAATGTTAAAATAGATCTTCCATATATATGAAGGGAGAATTATGTCGGCCTGGAAACTTCAATTACTTTTCTCCTTTTTCTTATAGAATTTTTCATATAAATGCATTCTAAAGTGTTTATTCGAGTTTCCATCCTAAAAACATTCTCTGCAAGTTTGTTCTTCGAAGTATTCCTATTCAACTACTTGATTAGGAAGCTCATTCCACAATCTAGAAATGGCTGGAATGAAACTTCTAGAATACGGTGTGGTAATGAGCCTTATGAAGGAGACGGCAAAACTCGGAATCAACTGCTTATCGTTCATTACAACAGGATGGTACAGTCCAGGAAGATCTGAATGTTAAGGATTGTCAGAATTATTAAAAATCTTATGCAAAATACATAAAGAACTAACTGAA
The DNA here is from genome assembly GCF_036898095.1 of Palaemon carinicauda. Lineage (NCBI taxonomy): Eukaryota > Metazoa > Arthropoda > Malacostraca > Decapoda > Palaemonidae > Palaemon > Palaemon carinicauda. The sequence goes on along the minus strand of NC_090728.1, from coordinate 29,309,585 downwards.
CAACGATGCCAGAGATTAATATCCAGATCAGGAATAAGACATATATAGACCACAAGGTGTTGTCCAGCAAATTAAGATGAGAATCAGCAGCTGAAGAATATTCAGGAGAACATTACTCAAAACAGAAGTAAAAGGAAAAAATAAAACATTTCTTCATAATAGATTGATCACAGAAAATCTTCAGCCAACTTTTTTGTACAATTAAAGTAAAAAAACAGACCGAACGAGTTTCTTTAAAGTATATTTGCAGTCAAGAATCACACCTAAAAGTTTAATAGAGTTGTATGTACTTAAAGAAACTATGTCAATGCAGAGATCTGGATGTTAAAGAGTCAAAAAGGAGGCAAAAATGGTAGTATCATCTGCATATGCTATGAACACGTTTTCTATGTCAAACCCAGTATCATGTGTATATAGTACGAAAAGTAATGAGCCAAGAACACTACTCTGAGGAACACCAAATATCACATTCCTATACTAAATATAGTACTCATCAACAACAACTCTTTCCATCTATCACTTAAAAATTCA
>NC_090728.1:29291554-29299054 GCF_036898095.1 Palaemon carinicauda | reverse complement strand
AACTGGAGCCTTACTAAGGCCTTAGAACATAAGATAGTTACTGCTCGAAGAGCTATGGAAGAATAATAATGGGAATAACACTAACAGACAGAAAAAAAAGAGCAACATTGATATGGAGCACACTAAAGTAGAGGATATTCTAACCACTTGTAAGAAAGAGAAATTGACATGGGCAGGACATTTAATAAGAATGACCAAAAATACTTAGACATTAAGAATAACAGAATAGATCCCAAAGGAAGCAGCTGAAGGAATAGAAGACGATGAATTGACGAACTAAGAAAGTTTGCGGGTTTGGACTGGTATGGTAAGGCCATAAAGAGACAAGTGGAAGGACATGCTGAGACCTTTATTCTGCAGTTGGCGACCAACGGCTGATGGTGATGATGATAATTATAAACTTAAACCAATATCCAACGAGACTCGATAGATCGCTAAGAATCAAAGAGGGAATTATAAGATTGATTTCATCTCCTTTAATGTCTACGAAAATGAAATTACGTGTCCTAACTTTGGCTTTGTTAAGTTATGCTAAATATTCACACCTATATTGCTGACCTTATCAGGAATGTTATACGTTTTACTTTCCAGCTACATTTCCATTCGATTTAACAGAGTACAGTGTTAATTAAAGGCTTTAAAATACATCAAATTAAAACAAAATAGAATGTGATCAAGTTGAGATTAAAAAAAAAAAAACTCAGTATTTTTTTCTAAGACATAGTTAATATCAATTTATACGGAAAAAGACTTATGCTGGCCTATTATACATATATATATTTATATGTATATATATATATATATATATATATATATATATATATGTATATATATATATATATATGTATATATATATATATATATATATAATATATATATATACACATATATACATATATATATATATACATACATATATATATATACATACATATATATATATATATATATATATATATATGCATACATATTTATATACAATACATATATACATCTATATATGTGTATATATATATGATCATACACTTTACTCTGTGAAGAGTTCTGCCCTCTGAAATATTTGGAATTCCTTAGCATTGAGATTGTTACCTGCATGCCTTTTTAATTGAGCTCCACAAATGTCAGTACATATTACAGCATGGTGGACTTGTAGGCGATGGACTAAGAACAATGGCATCGCCATAGATTCGCAGCCTGAGCCCCAAACCATTTGTTTTGATACCAGCTAAGGGGTAAAAACGTCATATATCTAGATAAAATAACAATTAAGGTATATTATTATCCATTAAAACCTGGATCTACTACCATTAAAATCTGGATTTACTACCATTAAAATCTGGATTTACTGCCATTAAAACCTGGATTTACTACCATTAAAATCTGGATTTACTGCCATCAAAACCTAGATTTACTACCATTAAAATCTGGATTTACTGCCATCAAAACCTAGATTTACTACCATTAAAATCTGGATTTACTGCCATTAAAACCTGGATTTACTGCCATTAAAATCTCATTTACTACCATTAAAATCGGGATTTACTACCTTTAAAATCTGGATTTACTGCGATTCCTAATCTAATTGAATCTCCTTTGAAATACTTTAGTTCACTGTTGTTAACAATCAAAAGCAAAATCAAATAAAAATAATTCAAATTCTACCTACTCTAATAGTTACTTGTCGAAAAACAAATATAATAAATAATCACATAGAAAAAACAAATAGACAAGAAAAATATTTTTTCTTCCTTTCAGTGGTTGTTAGATAGAAAGAAAAAAATACAGAAGGACCTTAGCCAGATTATCATAAGCTTATGGTATTACCAACAAGATAATTTGCACCCGCCCTTCTCTTTCTTTGTTTCTTTACTTTGAGAGAGAGAGAGAGAGAGAGAGAGAGAGAGAGAGAGAGAGAGAGAGAGAGAGAGAGAGAGAGATCTGTAGTAGAAAACTAGGAATGAAATAGATTACTACTATTTTTTCTTTTAACTTTTTAAGACTTTTTTACCCTCGTATTCACAATGGCTCTCTTGGTTTTTTTCTCAACTACAATATTCTCTTTTTTTTTTTTTTTGTCTTTTACGACGAAATCGCCTTAGTAAAACCAGAATAGAATTGAACTTTTAACATAAGATCTTAAAAATACAAGACAGCGCAGAGATAATATCACCTTTTGAGCAAAATTGTATTCATGAAAGTTTCCTTTTAATACAATTTGGTTGTAGAGAGATTTCACCCATATGGTTACTCTCGCACGGCCTCCGCCATACACTGGACTACCACGCACAGTTCTACTTTAAACATAAGCTGTTTGTCCATATTTCAGTGGACAATACAAAGGCAATGACAACCCTGTCTGATCCCTTGAATGAGATTGTTGGTGAGAGATTTTCTCTACATGGGAAGAGCTGCATTTCAAGCCGAATAAAAATTACTCGATTTAGAAAGACCCATTACGGTTTAATATTTCGCTAGCTTGAACGTCACATCTTACTTCATAATAAAAGATCCTGATGATATTCTAAATTTCTAATACTATGTACTATCACACACAAAAAAAAAATTCCTAATACTATGTACTATCACACACACACACACACACACACACACACACACACACACACAAAAAAAAAAAAAAAAAAAAAAACTACAATTTTTGCCTTTAAAGGACTCTCAAGAAATATTTAAAAACTTGTCGCTATTTTGTAATCCTGCAAATGCTATTTCAAGCAATTAAGTAAATATAACAGCAAAACACAAAGGTTACCTTCCCAGCAAAGGCTACAAAAATCTTTTCTCGGAATGTATCACATACTAGCAAATCATTCCCCAAGACTCTTATAATGTTATTAGTGTACGCGACTCGTCAAAAATGACGGCTAAATATTTGGATAGAAATGCACACACACCCCCTCTCACCGAGGTATGACTACGCACTCTTCCCCTACACGAGGGACGGGGAGACACCTAATAGTTACAAATCTAGCAATGCCGCAGAGCGTGATCGGATGGATATATATATATATATATATATATATATATATATATATATATATATATATATATATCAAAATACTTTATCATATAAGGGAGGTTTTGAAGAGAAGGTGAAAAGTCCTTACACGTGTATAGTCTTTCGACAAAATACAGTTGGTGGGGATCAAAACTACTACGTTGAATCTAGAGTACTAATTTCTCCCTTTACAGTATTATAAGGAATTACTTTCTACCCTTATGCATTTCTATAGAGTACTCTGGTTTGAGTATCTCCCAAAAGAAAGGTCGAATTTGGTTCCCAACTGAGGACTGAATTATTTACATAGTTAAAAAACTGTGTTGGGTCGTCACCTGTAAAGAAGGCTAAGGCGCTAGCAATGGCATCTAAAACGTACTTGGTGAGAACGGGAAAGTTCGACACATGGTATGTCCTTCTTAGGCAAAAATTGTATCGTAAAATATACAGTTTATATAATAATAGTAAGTACTTATTTAAATAAATTGTCATTCTAACTGGATCAACACCTTTATGGTAACCACGTTATATAATACACATTTTCTCTCAATATGCAGTATACAGATTTTGACTTCTCTGTGGCAGTACAAAGAACTTCTGTGTACTTTGACTACTTTTTCATAGAGGAATAGTAACGAAAACCATTAATTGACCGGGTTAATCGTGGTGCCCTTGTTTTCAGAAAGACACACAGGAGTTAGTGGATCACTTATTAAGATCAGTATTGAATTTCTAGATAACACATTGCAAAGAATGGTCGATGAAGGGCACTGAAAGAGTGTAAGAATGTAAAAGTTTTGCCCCTCGGGGTATACTGTACTGTACTTAGGCCTTTATTATTTTTTTTTACATGACATATACACAACTTATGGTTTGTCTTGAAAACAAGCTTGTTGAAGCAGATCTTTGCACCAATCCTATTACCTAAATATAGATAGCTATGTGATTGAAGAATCTCTTTGACATAAATTTTATTAAAAATGTGTGATGTAAATTATGGAGAATGAAGAAATTTAGCAAAACTTCAAAAACAACGACCATTAGTAGGTTTTAACACACTGGACAACACTTAACCCCCAAACCTATCCGATGATTTCGTTGAAATGTAACATCTCAATTGCATGCAACACATTTAGAAATGTCCTTTTCAGAAATGCATCCGGTCTATTCGTGTATCCACTGCATAAATACATCGGTAGATTGACTTTCTTTACAGAGTTTGGAGCATAGCACCATCATCTTGATTTGTTGGACAAGAAATAGATTTCAATCAAAATCCTCATCCCTGACCTTACTACTAACCTTTGGCACCGTTGTTCACATACTTCATGGCGCCATCTGCGTAAGATTTTTCAAAAAAAAAAATTATCCTTCACATTCAGATCTTACCTGACAATACCATCTACCAAGTAGTGATTTCCTTAGGAAAAAAATAAATATCACACGGTAATCTTCAAGTTTAATTCCTGTTTCTACCAAATGGTGGAATAATCTTATCATATAACTAAGTCAACTGACCAGTTCAACCTCTGAGAAAATGAGGCCTGTCCTCCTCGCATGAACAGCTTTTTCAGATTTATGCAGGATTTCTCCATTCCTTTGACTAGGACTCGATTCTCCTTATTATGCATGTAGTGTATTACTTGTGCCCTGCTATCAAGAGTGTCTTGACTGCATGAGCCTGCAATCCATCGAGCTAGTAGCACATTCTAGGCTTCATAATCCCACTGATCTACCGTGAAATCAACGACTCAACGGTCAATCAACAAATCTTATATATGCAATATTATTCCAAAATTTTAAATAATACCCAACCTTTCTTCATGCACCTTGGAAATTAAGAACATGGCAGAAGCTAGAGCCTTCTACCTGGAAACCAGTATAACATATCATTGACAGAAAACAACGAAATGTGGAACACTGTGTTTTCGGGAATTTTGACAAAAAGAGTGCTTTCTATGTGGATACTACCCATGCCTTCGACGTGGAACCCAGTATGCAAAAATCCCGATAGAAACCGAAGTCATCAATGTGGAACCCAGTATTCCAGTGCTCCATAAAGGCCCGAGGACCCTAGGTCATTCTCAAATGGAAAACAATACCCCTCATATTTTCCTTACAAATCTATTTGCTTTTACATCAGTGCCAGATACCCGTGTTAACTATGCTACAGCTAAGACCCGAAACAACATTTCTGAATTTCATTTCAATAGAATACAAGGCACGAATTTACATAGCGACTCTACTGTGGATGACATCGTTTCTGGATGAAAGAGGAAACACATTCTGTACATGCTGAATCGAAAATGATGGACTACTGGCTATTGAATTCGGATTACACACAAAAGATTGACATTAAAAACGAAATAAGCAAACGAAAACCAAGATATAAAAAGATGCTTTCCCTTAAAAAAAAAATATTCTAACGCAAAGTTCGTTTATTTTGTTAAGACTAGAATAAGTGACTAGTCAAAAATGACGACTAAATATGTAGATATATAAGCACAAGCACGCAAACGTAACCACCTCTCACCAGAGTATGACTACTCCCTCTCCCAGATAACGGAATGACGTGGAGACCGAGTATAACCAAGTAGTTATACTTTTGGCAATGCTGCTGACCGTGAATGGAAAGAAATTATACATACATATACACTATATATATATATATATATATATATATATATATATATATATATATATATATATATATATATATATTATAGAGAGAGAGACGACTGATGAAATTTAACCGAGACCCTTTGTGTCAATAGGCGTTGGAGATGATGATGATATATAGCCAGACACTTGCTCTTTATTATATAGGGGAGATTCTTTCAAGTCGATTTGTAAAATTTTATGTGTCGCAAAATGAAAAATATACAGTGCAAACAAAATTGAGAGAGAGAGAGAGAGAGAGAGAGAGAGAGAGAGAGAGAGAGAGAGAGAGAGAGAGAGAGAGAGAGAGAGTATCTGGAAACAACATATAAATATGCAACACTTGCAGTCGGCATCCTAAAAGGAAGCTCATACACTATTCATTAAAAAAGGAAAAAAAAATGTCACAGCATTAAAACCCTTTCTGATGAAAGACTTAAATATAAAAACACAGTTCTCACTTGACTCTAGGAATTTCCTATTGCTATTGCTGTCTTATTTTTTCTGGTCTCTTTTATTGCTTCTAGGAAGTCATTAAAAGGTTTCGTCATTCGTTTTATTCGGTTCATACTGTAAAGTATTTTTACATAAACAATATCTTTCCTAGCTGAAGTCGATTTTCCTCTTTGCAATAAAAGAAAACTTTAATAAATTAGAAATAAAGATTATACGTGATCCAATGAAACTCAAATACGCAACCTCGTATATTGTGGATCTCAATATTAAAAATAAAACCTACACAATTACGAAATACAAAAAAAAAAAAAATCAAATTAAGAAAAGGCAGAGAGAGAACAGAAACAACATAACCTAATTACAAAAGAAATAAGAAAAAAAGTTTTTGTTTCCACGCTTTAACCTTTCACATTTTTATCGTGTCATTATCAACAACTATCGCTCCTACACATAGCATGATGGCTTCATCCCCAACTGTGCTATTTCGATTCCGCGAACTCTTATTACATTTGCTACTGACATGAACTAAAACTAGTAGCTGTAAAGTGAAGTATTTCACCTTCCGGATTTTTCATACATAGCTTTGAAATTGATTCATCTATCGTCTCTTATTCTGATAATATAAAGTAACTATCTATTTTTTTCATATTTGATAGGAGTTTCGCTTGTTATTTCCCATATACAAATTCGAGTTAACTGATTTATTTATTCTTTCAAATTCTAATTTAATGCCTTAAATTACTCGTAATCTCTATCACCGAACCAGATGGACGCATCTAAAAAAAACTTGTTTGAAAGTGACGTCAAGATATTAGAAAATTAACTCTACTATGCAATGTCTCTAGATTAAGAAAATGTTTCTTTTAGCTATTGGAGAAATTTCAAGATCTCGCCACCCATTTTGAAAAAAGTAATTTTTTTACATAAAAGTTGTGCTTTTCTGAAAGGATTCTCTCTCTCTCTCTCTCTCTCTCTCTCTCTCTCTCTCTCTCTCTCTCTCTCTCTCTCTCTCTCTCTCTCTCTCTCTCTCTATATATATATATATATATATAGATATAGATAGATAGATAGATAGATAGATAGATAGATATAATACGACTACCACTAATGTTTTTGCTTGCGAGAGCAGTTGAGGGTGTGCTGAAACTTTCACTTTTGATCTCTAGTGGAGATTAATATTACTTCACTAGCCATTCGCTATAAAAATTCTCATAATTTCAAACTCTGTTATCCTTCAGCCTCTTTGTTACCTGTTTCTTTGAAGTTTATCATTGTCATCATCTAAGAGGACAATACAAGTTCAAGCTTTTCTCCACTCTTAGTCTAGACACAAAATCTGGGCAGTTCTTCAGCGGTGTAGATTATCTCTCAGT
>NC_090728.1:29281554-29286554 GCF_036898095.1 Palaemon carinicauda | reverse complement strand
TCGTCGCTCTTATCAAATTTAAGACTTTAGTCGTTAGGTTATTCATTTAGCTACAACTCTTTCTTTTAACGAATCCTGTACTAACGATAAATGCTTAAATCAAGAATCATGAATTTAAGTGGTATTACACAACATTGCTACCAACAATTTTTGAGAGGAACATTTTTTTTTTCTAAGGCCAGGAAAATGTTCTAAAAATCCTCAATTAGCAAGATAGATTTAAACACTTCCTTATCGTGATAGTTTACACAAGGTTAGACATTCATACACTGATTACTAAGACAGATATACTTTTAAGCTATAATAATTATATTTTAAATTAATATTATAAATCAAGAAAAATTATAAAAGAATGATTACAACAGCAGCTATTACGAAAAAACAGGCAGAGATTTAAACATTAGAATAGAGAAGCACTGAAGATCCCTGCGCGGAGTGCCAAAGGACAAAATGTCGAAAGCCGAACTACGAAATAGACAAAGTGTCGAATGGATAAAGAGTCGAACAGACCTTGTGTCGACAAGATTAATTAGATATATAATGAAGTGACATCGAAACCATCAACCATATGGCTAAAGCGTGTAACAAAGCATATGCAATTGCGTAAATGAGTTCCTCACCGCAACGGCACAGCAGTACTAGTGACTTGAGTGTTGTGAATGAATGGTGTTCATAACGTCTGGCGTGAGTGAAGGAGAGGTTCACTGCTATTCAGAAAGTGCATGGGCGGCTTTATTCATCATTCATGATCGTCATCTTCTACGCCTATTGTTGTAATAAGAGTTGAAAATAAATGTAGCATGTGTATATGACACCTGTTAAACCAAGAAATCACTACAAAATAATAGCAGAAGAGATGAGACTTAGATCATTAGTTCTTTCGTCAGCATTCTCTCTCTCTCTCTCTCTCTCTCATCTGAAGGAGAGAGAGTGTGCATATAATTTAATAAGAACCTCACGGAATCCGTGTAGTTCTGAGCTTATGGCTCCTGTGTCCGACCAGTCCGGCTGTTTCACATTGCTCTGAGGTCCACACCAGGCCCTCGAAAATTCCTTCACATTTCATCTCTTGCGGGCTATCTAGGGAAAAGAGTCCGTGCCGGCCACGGTCCAGATATATATAGACCTTGGTGCCGGCGTACTGTCTTGACTGAATATGCAACTAACAACCGAAAACGAACTACTGGACAACCACGCAAAACAAAACTACAACGATTAATTCGCTTTTCAGAGAGAAGAGTTATCAAGGGAATCACTTCATAGATTATTACTGTTTTTTTATGTTTGCATATCTAGTATTTATTTTTCTGCCCTATGCAAATTAGTCATTTTTTAATTTTTATATCCAAACAAAACATTTATAGTTATAGATGAAGAAATCTACAGCTCTGATAGACCAGAATTCTTGAATGTTTGGCTACATATACAGTATACCTGTAACTTGACAAACGCATGAATTCTTACTGCCGTGATAAACCTGTTAACACTGGCATTGAGACAACTAACAACTTTTTCAAAGGAATCGCTATTCCGGTGGGCCTAAGAGGGTCTGGTGTATTATCACAGTTGGTGTACACAAGCACGCGCTCTTTGTGGCCAAACATATCTTAAATTAATCAATTATATTTACCAGAATACTACTTTAATAATAACCAAACATTTTCCTTTTCCTTTTCGTTATACGATAAACCTTATGATTAAATATTACATCAACGAAACTTTGTCTTTTACCACAAATCCAGAGAGATTTTCAAAAACTTATCAACAATAACAGATAATTAATCTCGCGAAATCTTTCCCACCTCGACAATCCTCCTTAAGCCTGTGGCTCAGTCCCAAGATCACATCGAGTTCCCGAGCCCTATTACTAACAGATTTTATATCAACAACGAAGGAAGATGATCAAAATTATAAATCTTTTCATTTCTTTCCTAAGGACATCTTGAAATAAGACCGCAAGATCATATAAAAATGAATGCGGGCTAAAAACAGGCATTTAAGATAACAAGACAATAAACAATATTATTTCTGAAAGGAAGCAGGATCGGAGGTAAAAAGCACGGAGGTACGCATCTAAAACAAGAGCAGCTAGGGGATGAAGGAAGGCTGTAAAGACCCACAAGTAAAGCCTACAGTGTACCGCGTAACGTGCAATGATGGCACTACCTGCCTACAGGCTTAGGGCTTAAAGTTGGCTCAGGTGAGAAGCTCTTGGCTTTTAAAAATACTCGTGAACGGAATGTATCATAAGGATTATAAATAGGCAAAGACTAAACATGATGAAATATACAGACTAGACACCTACACAACAACAAACAATATATAATTCCCCTTAAAGAGGATAGATCGGACTATTGGTTTCTCAAGTTATTCGAGAATGCTTGCCCTACTCCCTTTCTCTCGGATAGGATTGGATTTATAAAATTGGGCAATATAGGCCGGTGCTGGGTCCTGGAAGACCTTTCAGTGCCCAAATGCATTAGGGAAAAATACTAGCAGTTGAACTATGAAGTAGTTAAAGGCGATGGACAGTAAGATGGAGAGAGAAAAAAAAAAGAGGTAACTGATGTAAAGTAGAAGGCTATAAAGCAAGTTAAGCTATAGGGACCCTTTAGTAATGCCTACCGATTGAGATTCACTGATGGCACTAACCCCACTCAACCCCATGCCCCCTATGGAGACTCCTTTTCTGTTGACAGGCGCAAATGCTAGTACATCTTCACAGCTGGGCATATTTATGCGCGATAGCAAGGGATCGAACACGGCGTCCCATAGATTTGGATTCTGATCTTTGATTTGGAAGTCTTTGAACCACTATATCATCAGGCACTCCAGTTTTATCTTAATCCGGAAACTTACCCAGAAAAAGAAGGAGACGGAGATTATTGTGGTTCATTTCCAGACAAATCTATTGAGATCCTACTGAGCTTAGCAATGATCTAGAACCAAAAAGAACGTGTTGGAAACTTTAAAGTAAACACCCTCTGTAGCAACGCCCTTTAGGGATAAGAAGAGGTTAGCGAGTGTGTGTGTGTTTATGTTTTTATATATATATATATATATATATATATATATATATATATATATATATATATATATACATACATATATATATATATATATATATATATAGAGAGAGAGAGAGAGAGAGAGAGAGAGAGAGAGAGAGAGAGAGAGAGAGAGAGAGAGAGAGAGCGTAATCATGAGAACGGTAAATTAAAATGACTGATGTTACGTTGTACTGTAGACTTAATTTTGCTAGACAGATAATCTACAATCAACAGTTTCTAAATGCTTAATTTCATTTACGAAACTTATTGCTAATGATACATAAACATTTTAGGAATGCAAGAAAAAAAAATTGAGACAAAATTTCCGATACTTTAAATTACATTACGAAAACCACTATTACTTTCACAATAAAAGATGAGTCCACAATCCAAAAATATCATAAAGTTAGAAAAATTCAAGACCAGCTGATGAATATCATTCAGATAAAAAGAAAAGATGAATCATCGGGTCATTACCCTTTAACAAGAGTTCATGGCAATGTCAAGGATTTGAAAAGCTAATACTAAAATATTCAATCTAGAATATCAATCAGTGTGAAATCCATAAGTTTAATTCAATCATCAAATAATAGAATGGGTTATAAAATTAATGTTTATATATCTAACTAAACTGGTATATTTCACTCTAACTATACATGAATACGCTGACAAAAAATAGAGAATATGATATATATCTAACTATCTATTAATATATGTAAATATATATATATATATATATATATATATATATATATATATATATATATATAGATATATAGATATATATATAGATAGACATATAGATAGATAGATAAATAGGTAGATTTAGATTCCTATACCTGTATAAACATATAGCCCATGCAAGCTCACAAACATACATACAGTACATACACATACACACACACACACACACACACACACACATATATATATATATATATATATATATATATACAGTATATATATATATATAAATATACAGGTAAAAATATACACAGAAATTATGTGTAGCCTATATAAATATTCTTTTCTCGCTTACAGAGATTGAGTTCAGATATACTTACATATACGCACACATACAAAGGAATGTCATATATGCATATATCCATACGTGCATAGACATGTCTCCAAAACAGTCAATGGAAAAGAAGAGAAAGAACAAACCCTACCAAACCCTTCGCTACCTCCAGAATAAAGGTGGAGACGTCAATGCAGTCAATCTGATCGTCCCAAGTGGACGCTGAACCTCCACCAGAAATTTGTGGGAGGAAAAAGAATCCGATACATTGCAACATACTACGTACGATCTCTATACTGCAACACCAAGAAATTGCACCAGTATAAATCTACTACAATCACTACGCAAATCCTTATTTCCGAATGCTAACATTCTCGCTACAAGGAAATTTCGTTCTATTAAAACAGTATCGGTAATAAAACGACCATACTTCAATTCTTTTTTTTTTTTATTTACACGGATTATTAATGCTCTCAAGTGGGCTTCTTAACATTTAATTCTAAAAGAAAAACGTTACCAGCAACATAATTTTTATTAATTCTTTCCTATATCTTTCCATTTAATATTAAGCTAAAACCAATTGTCAACTTTATACCGGAATTCATGGCCTAGCAACAATTAAAATTCAGCTATTAACAAGTTGAAAGGCAGACGAATCATTTTATTTCAATTAGACATCAAAGACCATCCGTCGAAACAACAATATAACGTACACAAGCACCCATCTTTGGACCAATGGAACGGATACACGTAATTAAAAACTAGCCATTTATCCTCCTAGACACCCAGAGCCATGTTACTTTAGATTAAAGGGATGGAGGTTTACCAGGCGTGTGTGTACGTGCGTGCGTGTGTGTGTGTGGGGGGGGGGTTTTATCATTCCAAAGATCCAGCCAAATTTTTATGAATTTATGAAAATTGAAGGAAGTGAT
>NC_090728.1:29269054-29274054 GCF_036898095.1 Palaemon carinicauda | reverse complement strand
ATTCCCAATTAGGAAGAAAGCTTCAGGTATCCCAAGTATCTGATAACCTCTTTCTTTGGTTGTAGGTCTCCATCTCCCTTCCATTATTATAGTTGCATTTTCTAAGGGCTAACAACAATTCTTGGCCGATGTCTGGTACACAGAGAATTTTCAGAACTTCGTAGACTAAGACAGCTACCAAAAATAAAATCATAATTTAAAAAAAAAAAAAAGTTATAAGGTTTTAAATATCATTGAATTTCATGAAGTCGATAAGCTTCCAATATGCATGGCAGCATTGCTCAAAACAAATTACTCGTGCCAAGAAGTCGCTTCAGTAGTCTGGAGAAAGGAAAATTTTCGCTTCAGTTTTCTGGAGAATTAAAATTTTCATTTCAGTTTCGTGTAGAAATGAAAATTTTTTCTTCGGTTTTCTGGAGAGATTAAAATTTTCGCTTCAGTTTTCTGGAGAGAATAAAAATTCGCTTCAGTTTCCTGGAGAAAAGAAAATTTTCCCTTCAGTTTTCTGGAGAAATGAAAATTTTCGCTTCAGATTTCTGGAGAAACGAAAATTTTTCCTTAAGTTTTCTAGAGAAATGAAAATTTTCGCTTCAGTTTCTGGAGAAATAAGAATTTTTCCTTCAGTGTTCTGGAGAAGTGAAAATTTTCGCCTCAGTTTTCTGGAGAAATGAAAATTTACATCTATTGACAAGGTTATTTTCATTAAACGGTGGTTATTAATAAGCATCAAATAATATCCTTCACTCATATCTCATGACACACAAAATGCGATATTTCTCTTATCCCACCACCTTGTTCACACCAAGACCTTAAGTCCAGCTGACTTTGGGTCTCGTTGAATTTCTAAAGACCAGCGGGCTATTGTAGCCCTCTGTGGATAATTAAAGTCCCGCCTCCATATTAACTCTGCTTTTAACAATACTGGAGACTGTGCATGATTTTTAACGTGGCCCTTCATTGATATACAAGATAAAATGAAAACACGAGTTAAAAGTTCATGTCATGACTTGTACAGTAGCATGGGAATTTACATGCATTTCCTGGAAATGTGAGTTCCTCTGCACATAACGCTCATGAAATCAGCATCTGTTTGTATAATCTAGCTTGGTATCACTTCAAAAAATAATAATAGAAGAACAATATAGCGACTTGTGGAATAAATTTCTGGAACGCTTCGATTTGATACATTGGACGCTTAATACATAGTCTACAAAATACGTTATCAAATCCTGTTGTTTTTTTTTTTTCTTGAAGTTAACGGGTAGCCTTACGCACGGGGAGTCTTACCATTCCTTTTTAGGATTGGTCGTTTTCTTTACCATCAGCCCCCTTTACTCTTGTTACAGTGCAGAAAATACTCAGCGAAAAAATTAGGAGAAATTGCAGTTTGTGAAAGTACCAGCAGAGGAGAATCAAAGATTTTTCCGCTCAAATTTATGGAGCGAGCGCAATAAGCTTATCGTCATTAAGATAAAAACTACATTACAACGTAACTGAAGAACTGATATCTAATATAAACTGTGCGCGCTGCATTTTAGCTTTAAGGCTCTGATCTATCCAAGAAAAAGAAAAAAATTTCGAGAAAATATTTTATGAAGCGCACAAAGCCCAGATTTCAGAATATAAGGGAATTTTTCAATCAATCAACAATATATATAATTATATATATATATATATATATATATATATATATATATATATATATATATATATATATATATATATATATATATATATATATATATATATATATATATATATATATATATATATATATATATATATATATATATATATATATATATATATATATATATATATATATATATATATATATATATATATATATATATACATACACACACACGCACGAGTGTAAATACACAATTTCATACATGATTACACAGGAATATACAGTATATACAGACGATTCCAATGTCTAAACTCTAAAGGAACTCAATTATTTTCATATGCTCTTTATATTACATTTTTAGGATAAATTTCTATACTAGGTTGAAAGTTCATATGGCATTTTACTTATAGTGAAAACCATTTGAATTATCATGAGACATAATCATCACACGCTATTTGCCTTGTAATTAAATACTCACCAATCAAAGTGGCTTCTTTCTCTATTAGATCTCCTAAAGTTAAAAATTCCTTCAGCTACAATTACTTAGAGCCTTCAAGGTAAGGTAAATTCATCAAGAGCCTAGAAATATTAGCCACTAACGCCAGGCATTCCTTAAACCGATCGTCTGTACCACATACATAATTTCAAAATCATGTGTCTAATACTTGTTAATTGTTATGGGGAGAAAGGGTCAAACAAACACAAACGAGAAGTTTAAAAGCAGCACATGATTTGAATTTCCCACGAAACACGTACTCAACAGGTCGAACAACTTATCATCGCCAGAAAGCCTTCCACAAACTCTCCCACTCCCGCCACAACACTGGAAACCGGAGGGTAACAAGCGTAGAGTTCCCGATAGGACTAAAATGTCGTACGGTGACGGGTTTTGTCGCTTTAATTTCAACCACTGATGCATTTTTTGCTGAATTTACAATTTTATCGTCTTATGTTTAAGACAGCATAGTCATAACTGACAGGATATGCCATCAATTAAGAAGCAGTCTTTACCAGTGCTTGGAAAAGAGGAAAGCAAGCCGGAAAAAAAAATAATCAAAATATTATGTAATTACTAAATGACGCTGGCAATAAAACTAACAATAACCAAATAAAAGAAATAGAAATGCGAACACCATTCAACCAAAAAATAAGACAATCAAAATTACAAACTGGTACAGAAGAAAATATCTTGCGTTTGGCAGTTACAGCGGTCGCCGCTCGCCTGTTGCATGTCTAGGGGTTCAATTTTTAAGTAAAACTATTTTCAAAAATATCAAAGTGAAATGGAAAGCGTAGAAGGGATCGTGAATGGATTGCATGATAGAGTAAGGGAAAAGAAGCAAATGCTAACGAATACGCATCAATGAAAAAAAAATATATATATAAAAACATATGACAGTTCGTTCTGCAATCTTAAAACGAACACAAATTAGACGTCGATTCATGATTTTCATAAAACGTAATACAATAAAGTATAGCAATATTCCTACAACTGACTAGCAGGAGACATCAATGTTCATATTTAATTATATAATTTAATTATTAATTTTTAGAATAAAATTCCAGAAAATTAATACAAATGAAAAATGTCAACTTATATCATTTATATTTCATTTTGAATAAAAAAAAAAAACACAACCTATTGTAATTTACTTACTATATATAACCAACATTCCTAGACACTTTGACAAAATACAAATGATAAATTGCATAAAAACAATGCTACAACTACTGCTACCAAGTGTTCTACCCTTTTCGTAAGTTATTAGGAAACATATGGCAATAACAACTATATACACAAGTGGAAGCATACATGATATTGATACTCATATCAAAATAATCGAGAGTATGTTTTTCTTTCCTGGACTACATAAGGACACCAATAGCAAGATTCAATTTCACAACCGTTTCTATCATAAGTATTTTGGGGAGTTGGCCCAGGAAACAGATTCGATCCATCAAAAACTAGAATTGAATACTTTCAAGGAGTTTACGAAGCTCATGAATGATAACTGTTGCATTTACAGCTTGCGATTTGGTGGAAATGAAACATGTACAATATAATTGTCGGCCAATTGGGAAACTATAAGCCTTGCAACCCCATTCCCCTATTGACGCAAGGTAACATTTCTTTTCTCATGATCTACATGCCTGCGACTCGAATCCTAAAGGAAGTATTAGTTACAGTACTGTTAAGTGTAACATTTACTTTTGTGGTATCCCAAGGCGCAGGTACTCGTATTAACACAACACCATAACTTTGTAAACAACAATAAAGTAAGATGTAAAGAATAGATTGAAGTTCAGTAGAGAAGGACCGGCAGGAAACCTGGACCTCTTATATCCTTAATTAAAATCTGACAATTCCCACTAAACTTTATCGTTACTTTAAATGCCTTTCCAACGAAAAAACATAAAAACTCCTCACTCTCGCAAATCCCGTCAAAAAAAAGGCAAACCTTAAAGATAAACACACGAGGGGAATACAAAAACCGGTTCCTTGAAATTTTTCGACAAAAGGGGAGATCTTTAAATGACTACGGCGGAGTATTGATCCCCTGCAGATTACATCGGTAACTTACCTTTAGAGGGACGAAATATAATCAACCCCAAAGGTACAGGCCACCCAAAACGTCCTGCGCCGGATGGAATCGAGGTAGACTGTAGCATTTTCTGAAAAGTATGTACTAAATATAAAACAGTGTACGAGTAGGTTAAAAAAAAATGGAGCAAATAAAATTGTTCCTCTTTATTTTCATATTGTTAATTGTTCTATTTCAATGTTTTTCTTCTAGCCATTGCTGTCTGCCCTTTTGGGACTTGAGTCTTACATGCACTTTCGCTCATACCTATAACACCAAAACCTCGTATAAAAGTGATTTCGTTACATATATAACAAATTCGTTGAATTAAATAAAATCTGCTTCTACCAACAATTCATAAGAACTCAATATATTAATAGCCAATAATTCATTGATTTTCTATTTGTACCTGATTATTTTCCCAGACTAAATTATTTTAGCAAACCTCAAAATATTAAAAACCGAATAGGCTTTAAAAATTGAAGATGGCCAATTAACTGTTACTACTATCTTATGCTGAATAAAACATTGTTTCACAAAAAATACTTAAATGGGAACTTACGTTCGACAATAATAATAAATAATGGAAAGGAATTGTAGCAAATTAAAGAGAAAAAACAATCAGTTAGGATTTTTTAAAGTTCAAAGAATAAATTGCAACAGGGCATTGTTTTCTTAAAAACGACGAGCCTGTGTCCCATAGAAAACAAAATTACATGAAAATAGTTATTCACATAAAATGACAATTTAATTCAGGAACAGACCAAGCATCTGATATTGTGAAC
>NC_090728.1:29259054-29264054 GCF_036898095.1 Palaemon carinicauda | reverse complement strand
ACATTATCAATGAAACGATTTGAATGTTTAGGACCCACACTCCTTAGTCTACTTACTATCATACTTTGAGTTTTGTTAAGCTTCAACTTCCTCCCCCATAATTTGTACCATGCACTAATTTTAGCTAGATCTCTATTGAATGATTCTGTATATGCATCATCTGCATATACAAAAGAACCTTGTTTTCTAGGCCAAGCTACATATACGTGTATGATATGAAAAGTAACGGAGCAATAACACTTTACTGTGGAACACCACATATTACATTCCTATAGCCTATCAACAACTATTTGCAATTCATTACTTGAAAATTAATGATGGTAAAAAAAGCACCACCTACTCACATCTGCCCAAGTTTGAAAACAAGGGCCTCATGACTAACACGGTAAAAGGCAGCACTAAAATCAAAGCTAATTATACGAACTTCTTGACCAAAACCCAAGGATTACTGTACATCATTTTAAATTGTAAGAAGGGCATCATACGCTCTAAAGTCCTTGCGAAAGCCAAATTAAAAACTAAGGAACAGATGGTTACCTTTAGCCTACCTATTTAGATGTTTTTCTGACAGACGTTCAAAAAAAAAAAAAAAAAAAAAAAAAAAAAAAAAAAAAAAAAAAAAAAAAAAAAAACTTTGGATAATATGGGAGTTATGGAAAATTAAAATTAATAAGCAGGGCTAGAACTACCACAAAAACATTAATAAGATCACAAAGTTTCCTATGATAATTATTATTCTTAGTCAAAATACTTCAGACCATTAATACCTAAAACTCAACGAAAAATTTTTTTAGTAAATGTGCGCACATAAAAAGCAATCATGACGAGTGTTCATACTTTGTATCTAACAATCATTTTGTGCAATGGAACATAGATCAACATTTTCTGGTCACGATTATCATACCCGATCAAAAGAATTTCTATTCTTCAGACAGAGCTAAAATATCACAAGACAGAGCTGGTAAGTCTTAAAGATGAAAGTAGGGGATTTTATGGACCGACTCAAAAAGTTACTTACTAAATGCTAAAATAAAATTGGAGAGAATCAAAGTTAGAGATAAAATTAAGGGATTTTGAGGAACCATTCAAATTATCTACTTGCAAAATAGTAAAAGAATTGTTTGGAAGAAGTTAAAGTATTAATAATAAAAGAATGCAACCAACTAATAATCCAAAAATAGTATGCAAAAACTAAATATCCACAAGAAAATGTCTCAACAAAAAAATACAAACCCTTTAAGAAATAAATGTATGGATGTTAAAGAAAATGGAAATAAAACTTCTAAAATATAAGGATATCGATAGTGCCCGACTTCCAAAAAATAACTAAAAAATTTTATATAGCCAACACCAAATATACAGTAGATGAAAAAAAAAACCATAACGTGAAATTGTAACACTCAATCATAAAAAGCAATTAAAAGAATTAAGGGGAAAAGTAACAGGATATGATGAGAAAATATATAATTAAACCTTAAACAAACTGAGATACCCAATTTTACCTCAAATCTAAGACCTGGGAATTGGCAGCTTTAACCACAACCAAACTATTGAAGAAAATAGAAACAAGCACAATAAAAATGAGTACAAAAGTAAATCAAATAGGTAAATTCCATAGCTCATCAATGTATAATGATGTTCAGTTTGCACACAATAAACATGAAGCCTTTAGAATCTCACCATATGCCTAATGGTTTAGGGTACATCCAAACGACTGGACAGTGCCTCGCAGGCAAACATCGTTACCATATTATAACGTGTGGCATGAATGAGAGGCAAAGACGTCGGAAGCGAAGAAAACAAAGGAATGGATTTGGCAACAACCAGATCTTGCTTCTTAATCCCCTGGTGTCTTTACTTGTTCACCAAGCAAAGACTGCAGGGCAAATTGAAAACCAGTCTACACACAGGTAATCAGACGAACTTTTACATTGCCATGGTGACCAGAAAAAAAAAATAAAGTAATGGCACAAAAGCATTATAAATGCTAAACTTTAGAAGAACTGCAAAGGGAACACATGTAACAATCCCACGTAAACTGCAAGACTACTACAAATAAGACATTAGGTAAAGATAACAAGAATTGGCACAGAAACATTGTACAAATTTATAGATGGCACTGCCATTTACAGCCATAAAAAACATTGATGTTGGTCAAAACCCAAAACTATCAATAGTCAGATGTCAAACTGTAAGCATGTTACTTATGGAATCATGTGCCTTCCCGTGGTATCAATCTTTGCCCGAATTACACACACTCACAGAGCAGTGTGATTCTTTGATCATGGTGTTCTTACTTCTGACGTCATTGGTGCTCACTGCCGCTACCCATTTTTTTTTTTTTTTTTTTTTTTTTTTTTTTTTTGCAATGATGTTGGCCCAGTCGTGTGGATGCACCCCTAATCGGGATGGCTAACCATGCTTTTCCTTAATTTAGTTACTAATTAGGACTGATTAGGCAGTACAAAACTTTTGTAAGATATACCCTACATAAAATGTCTGTTAGATTAGAAAAATATCTTAAATTATCTTCAGCATTTATATCAGTGCCATTTTTATAAAGCAGATGAGCCTCTTGTACTTAAAAATAAAAATTTTCTCTACATAAATGACAGGTGTATTCCTGAACTATTGAATCAATTATAAATCAAGATATGTTTATAGGGAATACATATAAACACAAATTGACATGGAATAACTATTTCTCATCGAAAAGCTTCTGCTCAGAGAGGTTATGCTTCAATTAAAAACTAATACAATACAATTTTACGGAAAAAAAAAATGATACAACTACGCATTTCTGGCAAAAAAAAAAAAAAGTGTTTTTCTTTAATATTTCCCATACTAACTACATGATCAGAATGGTACTTTGACACAGCACTCTATAGACTTCCCCCATATTTTTTATACTTTAATGCATTGGCAAATCTCGTTCATTATTGGAGTTTATTCTAGTATACTAAAGCCCAAGCCAAGAGAATCGGGTAAGTAGGTAAAGCAATTCGAACACCTACACTCCCCCATCCCTCCCCTCTCCTTCCCTCCCTCTGTCTAGACCTTCCTCCTATTCCTCCAGTAACCCCCTTTTCCTAGCCTCTCCGGCATCGCTTACTCTACCTTTTCTGTAACCTTAATTAACGAGATTTGCAAATACATTAAATTATAAAAAATAAGGGGTCTATAGAGTGCTGTGCCAAAGTACCATTCAGATCTGGAGATATTAAAGAAAAACACACTATTTTTTGCCAGAAATGCATAGTAGGAAACATATATGACGTGCTTACTCTAAAATTTATGTTCTTTCATGTAGAATTAACCATTCATCTTTTGTTTACACCAGATGGTTCTTTCATTCCCTATCCAACAGAAAAGGTAACCCGTTTGACAGATGAGTCTAACAGTAAGCGATCAATATATGCGGATCAATATGCCTCGATACTTTTTCCTGAAGAAAAACTGTATAATTTAGCTTTTCAGTCCAGTGAAATTAAAGAGAGCTCTTACTTGCTCAACCTTAATGCTAATTGAGATGTAGACCTAAATGGTAATTTTCAATTGATTCGTTTATTTCCTTTCTGCCTCTCAACCAATTCGGACGGTATAAGAAAAAATAATTCTCGAGCACCGAAGAGGAACGGGTTCAGGTATAATTAACTGTGGCTACCAATCCCCATGGATTTTCTCAACTCCAGACTCCTTCCCGTTCAGTCACTGCTCAATAACTCGGTTACCATCTAATAATCCTCTTTATCCATTGTCCTGAGCCCATGTTGAACCGTCTCAAGATTTTCCTCTTTTGTTGGTTACCCATGCTCAAGAGTCCCGGTCATGCCAAAGATGCTAGGTACTTAATCAATCAAATCAAAATTTGATCTTTAAAAGATATTTAATTTCGAAATCTAATATCTGAATTTTTTAATGTCAGTTTATAAAATGCCTGAAAATATAAGTTAAAGGTAATAATTTGTTCTTTAGTTTCTAATCATGTGTTTGCACAGACTTTTGAGCTTCATAATCTTTTTACAAAAACCCTTCACTGTAGTTAGGAAGTTCATATGAATCATCTTGAGTTTAGTGTTGCTTTTTGCCAAGATAATCATGAAGCCCTTGCCTTTAAACTTGAACATATGGGAATTTGTGGGTCATTTCTATTATTATTATTACTGAATTTTGAACCAAAGGTGCAAACATTAGTTGATGGGGGTCATAGCAATAACAGTAATGTATCACTATGGTGTTCAAGATAACGTGCCTGGAGAATTTTTTCATTTACAATATATCTACATATGGCTTGCCCGTTAAAATCGAACTATTTACTTACACACATAAATTCAATTGGATTTATGATTTTGTGTTATACAGCCCAGTGTTAGGCCCTGTAAAGCCCTTCAGCATCAAAGTGCAACTGGGAAAAACCTGTATTTACACTATGAAGAAATAGTTAGTAGCAGTTGGACAAGATGGAAGAAAAAAAGTAGGAATGGAGGTAATGCAGACGGATGCTACTCTTCTACATCAATCCCATCTCCTAAATGTTGATCTGATGATGTTAAATCTATTAATAGAGTTCTAGCAAAAATTAATTAAGGGCATTAATAGAATGAAGGTTTATGTCCAATGATTTTAAATAAGAGCCAGAAGCTGAAAATCTAATGGGAGAAAAATTTCCAAAACGAGGAAGAATAAAATAATTAAAATCTTAAACGTGAACAGGTCTCATAAAATCTAGACTTTTTCAGTACACAAATTTTTATGCAAACGAGAAAGGGACAGGACAGTTGTTTCTCATAAGTAAATTTGCAACAAGAATAGCAATTTTAAATGAGATGCATAAGTTGCAAAAAAATTATCAAATAAAACATCTGAGTGGGTAGGCTTCAATGTCCTTGACCTACTACCAATTATATTTCCAGTTTTGTAATGGTTGAACTTCAAATCCAATTATTTTCACCAACATTACCGAGTAACCCGAATGGAACTGTTGGAAATGTTGAAAAGCA
>NC_090728.1:29237967-29252967 GCF_036898095.1 Palaemon carinicauda | reverse complement strand
GATAAGTGCCATCTATTCTTCCTTGCCAAGCGAAAGATGGCTAACATCACGTGATTGATGTAAGGTTCAGACATTTCACTATTACTTTGCTGTCCAAGACCAACCTGATGTGGGCTGATCTGTGAAGGGATAGTTTCTTCAACGTTAGGAAGACTGCCATGGCTTCCAGAATGTTGACGTGAAAGGTCTTGAACTGGTGCGACCAGTTCCCTTGCACTTTCCTTTGATGGTAATGGCCTCCCCATCCTTCCGGTGAGGCATCTGTGTGGATGACCACTGAAGGTTGAGGTGGTTGTAAGGGAATTGTCCCTGTCAGGATCTTGAACTTTGACCACGGCCTTGGAAGTGATCGCAGTAAGGTCGGTGTCAATCTCTGTTGATCTCTTCGAGCGTTTGATGCATATCCTCTCCAGACTCCGGACGCATCCTTTAGTTGTGCTTTTAGCACTAGGTCTGTCATTGCTGCGAACTAGAGAGACCCCAGTACTCTTTCCTGTTGGCATCTTGAAATCTTGTTGGATTTCAGTAGTCTCCTGACAGAACCCGCAATCTCTCTTCTCTTCTTCGGTGGAATGGAGAGGCGGTGTGACTGCAAGTTCCAATGGATTCCTAACCATTGAAACTCTTGAGCTGGAGAGAGGCGAGACTTCTTGTAGTGGATCTTGAAGCCCAGATGATCCAGGAACTGGATCACCTTCTTGGCTGCTTGCAGACAAGCTGTCTTGGATGCTGCCCACACCAGCCAGTCGTCCAGGTATGCTGCTACCTGAATGCCTTCTGGGTATAGCTGTTGGACGACTGTGTCCGCAAGTTCTGTGAATATCCTTGGGGCTATGTTTAGTCCAAAGGGCATGGCTGTGAAGACATAATTTTTCTTCTGTAGTTTGAATCCTAGGTAGGTGCCAATAAGCATCTTTCAGGTCTATTGAGACTGTGTCCTTATGTGTTGTAGGGTTAGTATCCAGAACTTGTTGTTCTCGATGAACTTGTTGAGTGGAGACAAGTCTAGAATGACTCTGAGCTTGTCCGAGTCTTTCTTGGGAACACAAAACAGCCTTCCCTGGAATTTGATGGAATTTGTTTTCCTTATTACCTTTTTGTTTAAGAGTTCTAAGGTATATTCTTCCAATAAGAGGATGGAGTGTTGGAAGAATTGAGGAAAAGGGGGTGGAGTTTTGTTCCATTTCCACCTGAGTCCATTCTTGATTAGGCTGAGGGCCCAAGATCGAAGGTCCAACGATCCCAAAAGTGGAAGAGACTTCCTCCTACCTGGAGCATCTCAAAGTTGAGATGATCCGGAGGGTTTGTTCCCCTAACCACGTCCTCCTCTACCCATTGAGGGCTTTCTTAACCCTGGATAGGTACGATGGGTCGTTCGCGACCCCGAGCGTCAAAAAAAAACAGGTTTTTCTCACGTGACTCACCTCCGTGACTGAATTTGTGGGTGATCGACCTGCAGGAGGTGTCTCCCCTACACGCTCTAGTAGTGTCCAGATGTGCATTGCTGTAGCTGTACTCCTTCCCCGATTTCTGAGACGCGTCGGGGTCGAGCGCGACCGAGTTTACCCTTCTAAGGTAATTTGCATAATTATCAAAGTTATTACGTATTATGAAATTGTCGTAGAATGGTGCAACTTGTATAGGTTATCAGTTGTGGAAAGTCTTGGTGGATTGTTTGGCTACCATGTGCATGATTTTTTTTTTAGTTAAAATGTCGTTCATCACCACGAGGACCATTTTACCGCGAGTGCCCCTTTTTCATTTTTTTTCATTTTTTGCCAAGTCATTTTTCCGTAAGATATTGCCAAATAGTGTCGTAAAACTTTTGCTTGTTTAGTGTTGGAAAGTGTGTCTAGATGATCTGGCTACCCATGCGTGACTTTGTTTTTGTCAGATACGACGTAGTTATTGGTATATTGGGTATTTAACTGCGGTTACCAATTTCTGTTTTTTTTCAATATTTGTAAAAATTACTACGTAGTGAGGAATTGCCGTATATTATTCATTTTTTTTCATGTTTATGTGTTAGAAAGTGTGCCTTGATGGTTGGGCTAACACGTGCATGTCTTTTTTTTTATCTGAGATGCCGTATATTAGAATGTCGGGCATTTTACCGCGAGTACCCCTTTTTCATTTTTTTTCATTTTTTTGCCAAGTAATTTTTCCGTAAGATATTGCCAAATAGTGTCGTAAAACTTTTGCTTTTTTAGTGTTGGAAAGTGTGTCTAGATGATCTGGCTACCCATGCGTGATTTTGTTTTTGTCAGATACGACGTAGTTATTGGTATATTGGGTATTTAACTGCGGTTGCCAATTTCTGTTTTTTTTCAATATTTGTAAAAATTTACTACGTAGTAAGGAATTGCCGTATATTATTGATTTTTTTTTCATGTTTATGTGTTAGAAAGTGTGCCTTGATGGTTGGGCTAACACGTGCATGTCTTTTTTTTTATCTGAGATGCCGTATATTAGAATGTTGGGCATTTTTCCGCGAGTGCCCCTTTTTATTTGTTTTGCATTTTTTTGCTTAGTCATGTTACCGTAAGGAATTGGAAAGTAGTGTCGCAAAACTTATATTTTTATAGTTGGAAAGTGTTTCTAGATGATCTGGCTACCCATGCCTATTTTTTTTAGCCAGATATGGCGTATATATAAGTATGTGTTCGATTTTCCTGTGATTGCCATTTTTTCGTTTTTTCCCATTTCTTTCAAAATTACTACGTACTAAGAAACTATCACAGAGTAATGATTCATTTATATGTTTATTTGTCGGAAAATGTGCCTTGATGGTTTGCCTAGCACGTGGCTGAAATTTTTTTTCTTCTGAAATGTCGTATATTAGAATGGCCATTTTTCCACGAGTGCCCCTTTTTATTTGTTTTGCATTTTTTTGCTTAGTCATGTTACCGTAAGGAATTGGCAAGTAGTGTCGCAAAACTTATAATTTTATAGTGTTGGAAAGTGTTTCTAGATGATCTGGCTACCCATGCCTATCTTTTTTTTTTAGCCAGATATGGCGTATATATAGGTATGTGTTCGATTTTCCTGTGATTGCCATTTTTTCGTTTTTTCCCATTTCTTTCAAAATTACTACGTACTAAGGAACTATCACAGAGTAATGATTCATTTAGATGTTTATTTGTCGGAAAATGTGCCTTGATGGTTTGCCTAGTACGTGGCTGAATTTTTTTTTCTGAAATGCCGTATATTAGAATGTTAGCCATTTTTCCGCGAGTGCCCCTTTTTATTTGTTTTGCATTTTTTTGCTTAGTCATGTTACCGTAAGGAATTGGCAAGTAGTGTCGCAAAACTTATATTTTTATAGTGTTGGAAAGTGTTTCTAGATGATCTGGCTACCCATGCCTATCTTTTTTTTAGCCATATATGGCGTATATATAGGTATGTGTTCGATTTTCCGGTGATTGCCATTTTTTCGTTTTTTCCCAATTCTTTTAAAATTACTACGTACTAAGGAACTATCACAGAGTAATGATTCCTCTAGATGTTTATTTGTCGGAAAATTTTGTTTACTTCTTTTTTGATTGAATATCATCAAATTTTTTTTAGCTAAAATATTATATTTTACATTTTTTTTTCGATTTTATTTCCCTTCAAAAAAATTTTTTTGGGTCAGAATTTTAATTTTATAGTCGTAAAATAATCGACAATTATCCAGCAACCCACCATACAATTTTTATGCATATCCAATAATAATTAGATTAGTAAATAACACCTTGAAATTGACATACCCTTCCTACATTTCAAGTGGCAGATTAGGGAGTCTGAGTCAGTGTGGTTGGCAGCCATTTTGTGGACATATCCGAAGCGTAAGTTGCCCTATCTATATATATTCTTGTTCCCTATAGAATTTTTGATATTTTGGTATATTTTTACCTGCATAAATATCATATTATATATTAAATATATGTATTTTTTTACGAAATTTCTAAGTACTCAAAAAATTACCTTTAGATATGGCCCCTGATATAAATGTAATTTACAAAATAATGAAGATTTTTTTACATATTTCTATTTTAGGATAACATATGTTTATTCCCTAAAAAAATTAGCCACTTCCTATTTCATTTGGGTACCCAAAAAAATTCATGAAATTTGGACACATTTTTTTGGCCAAAAAAAGTTACCCTTTTTTTCTCATTTCAGATCTTCACCTCCATGGGTCTGACTTCATCCAAAATACATCAAGATGTGTCCTAAACATTCAAGAATCAATTCCTAAAAGGATTTGTGTATATATGTATAAACTTTTTTTTTATGAATTTTTATGTCAGGTCTTTTTTTTCTACTTAATTTTTTAAAATATTTATAATAAATAGTTTTTCTGCAGATGAGTAGTATTTATCTTTACAGTTGTTTTAAGCATTCATTGAAGTTTTTTTTTGGCAAAAGAAAAAAGGAGGTTACTGCAAAAACTGATTTTTCAAGAATTTTTTTTGGCGTCGGGGTCGTTCGCGTCCGAGTATACCCTTAAAGGGGTGTCCGAGGAGCGTACCTATCCAGGGTTAAGGAGCCTCTTCTAAGTAGTGGTGTGCCTCTCAAAGCCTGGGTTAAAGACTGGCGACTGAGCTACCAGCTGCTGGGGCACCATTTGGAAGGTGGTTTGCGGCTGGGTAACCATTTGGGGCACAGTGGTCATGGCAACAATAGGATGTTGTGCACGTCTGAGAGACACGCGTGCTTCTTTGTCTTCCTGTTCTTGGGTTGAGGACCAGCATCAGAGGATGATTTCCTCTTGGAAGACATGCCCCACTTCTGGAGAAGGTTCCTATTCTCCGTGGCGGTTTTAGCAATTACCTCCTGGACTACTACTTTTGGGAAGAGGTCCTTGCCCCAGATGCATGAAGTGATCAACTTCCTGGACTCGTGTTTGACCGTTGCATTGGCAAACACCTGCTCTCTACAGGCACTCCTGGCCTTTACGAAAGCATACATGTCCTTCACAAGGGTAGCCATGTGCATCTTGGCTAGGACCTAAACATATCTGGGGTGTTTGAGAAGCCTGCACACATCTCCATACAGTTCTGGAGAGACAAGGAGGCTGCTAGTCTCTCTTTTCTCTCTCAGAAGATGTTCCGACAACTTCGGAAGGTTCTCGTTGAACTGTTGTCCTGCTATCTCTGGATCCAGTTTCGAGATATAGAAGGTTAGATGAACCTCGTTCTATTTCTTCTCGCAGGTAGGCAGGGCTATATAGAGACAATGGTCTGCATTCCTCTAGCGTAGGGCATGGTTTGCCTGCGTTGACTGCTTTTAGCACGCAGTTGAGAGCTTTGGCCGAAAAGGGAAAAGCTCTGGAGAAAGGAACAAGGAAGGTAGGGTGCCTCTTGCTCAAAGCTGAAACCTTCGAGTTGGTATAGCCGGCTTTCTTTAGGGTACTAGTCAAGAGAGCCTGTGCCTTGTCATGTTCAAAGATCATGACCTCCTTAGGTTCCGTCTCCTCTCGGGATGCTGATTCATTCCGCAATTTCGCAAAACATTCTGAGTAAGCCGAAATGTTAGGCCAGAATTGGAGATCTTCGAGGGATTTGGCCCCCATCTTCTCAGAGATGTATAATTTCCCATTCATCATGGGCATATACTCCGCATACCTTCAGAGGTTGGTTTCGGAGCATTGGGGTAAGTCGGAGACACTGACATGCTTGTGAGAGTCTCTGAAAGTGCCCGAGCATTGCGCTTCTCTGACTTCCCTCCTCATCTCTTGTTGTTCCTTGCGAAATGATTCCATCATCAGTTGCAGCTGTGCCATGAGCGCTTCGCTCTTGGTTAACAGTGGGTCCGAATGAGGAGTTGGGGCCGAAGAGGTTGACGGCACAGGTTGATAGGCCATCACAGAAAACTGAGGGTCTTCCGTTATTGTTGATAGGGATCCTTCCTCCTCAGCTGGCTGGGCCACCTCTTCTTCGGGATTTTCTTGTAGAAGATCCTTTTCGGTGTCTGAGGACACCTCCGACATCCATTCTTGATGGATGTCCATGCCTTCAAGAGCCTTGTTGATGTCAGCCTCTATCGTCAGCTGGATGAAGGGGGGCTTGACCTGTGCCTGAGGCACAAACGCGTCGGATTGGGCCTTAGGGAACAGAAGGCTTCTCCTCACTTCGTTTGGTAGGTAAGGTCCCGGAGAGTTCTTCTGGAACCCTCTTACCCACTTTCGAAGCGTTTCCCTCACAGTATCCCTCGACTCCGTCGTCTCAGGATCACCGAAACTGTCGGTCATCAAGGCCGAGCAGATGGCGCAACCCATCAGATCCCAATACCTCAGGGTTTCAGTTGCGATGGAGCAGGGGGCATTTATCTCACTGATAAATTTTCACATACATTAAAATAGTATACATTACTATTATCAATATAGCTTAGGATAGTAAGCTAGAAAGGAAATAGGAAAGACACATAACTGTGTTTTCCGTCCAGGCAATTGCTGTGACCTCCCCCAATATTAATATCTCAATTTCCTTATTAGGGAAAAAAACAGTGGAATAACTCTCGAACGTAGAGCCGGAGTCAGTGTATACTAACACTAACTCCACCACTTGTAGAATATTAATACTGAAGGGTAATCATTGGTATTCCAATGATCTAATATACATAGGAATGTTGAAGGAATACTTCACCTCCACTCTTTATACACGGTCTCAGCAATGGACTGTGAAAGGATACACAGAGTATTTTGGAAATTCATACCACTGTATCATTCTATACTGTAGTTTTCTAACTGCTGTATTGTTATACTGCAGGAATACTGGTTACTGTATTGTCTTATACTGTAGTTTTGTTGGTATGCTACCGGGTTAGGCTAGTACCTGACAGCACTAGCCGGCAGAGAGAGAGAAAGAATGGAGAGAAGGACTACCGTATTATTAAAGTTTAGTACAATAATTAGGGTTGTAGGGACTACTGTCTCTACTGCATTCTTTCCAGAATGAGGATTCAAATGGAAGGGGAGAGAATGCATTGATTCTAGCTTCCATTCAGCCACAATTTCTGTTGCCAGCTGTACTGCCGGTTACAGAGTTTGTGGATGGCAGTCCAAGGGAGGACTGAAGAATACTTAAAAGTTGTAATGGGTTTCCCACCGGCAGCCATCAGGGCAGGCTCAACCTTTCCTGGTGCATTGCATTTGTTAGGGAGATGGTCAAAGCGGCAACCTAACCGCCTTTGTAGAAGCCCGGCCGGTAACTCAGTCACCCCAACAAGCGGGGGTGATTGTAGTATACTGTACCAGCCACAGGAATCGTGATGGCTAAAGGACAGAAGGGGAAGGGAAAGGGTCTTATAGTTTACATAAAAAGGTGGCAGCAGGTATGCCTCCCACTTTCGACTGTAAATCAAGGAAACATAGTTTCCTATACCGGCGCCGTCTTGGGCGGCAGAAGAATAACGATTCCCCAGCCTGAGACATTGCCGGATATAAGACATGTCTTCTTGTCCACAAAGGAGAAAGGTGGCGGCAATTATCTTGCCCACTTTCGGTTGTGGATTAGGGAAGCCGAGCTTCCTATGTCAGCAACGGTGTAAACGGCAGGGGAATGACTATTCACCCTTCGGTATGGTTATCGGCAACCAGACAGAGTACCCTGAGTTACTGACGTATATCAAAGCCAGGATACGCACCAGCAAAGAAGATCGACAGAAAATGCTATCCCAGTCAAGCCGGAGTACACTACTTAATGGCAATGACGAAAGATAGGGTTGTAGCCTAGGCTGGCAACACTCGGGGGGAAAGAAGGGTTTATCCTCATTTCTCTACAGGAGAAGAGTATTGAATTATGCTAGTAATTCTAGGATATATATATATCTTCGACCGAATTAATAAAACGGTACTCAAGGATAAACGGGGGATAACGTTACTAAAGTATACTAAAACGCGTTAAGCTACCCTAACTCGAGTCGGAATCTCGGCTATGCTAGTACCACCGAGGCCCTATCGTATACGATCGAAACGTTTATTCAGAGAGGAAATATTACAGGCGTAGATCTTATCTTCACTAGTATAATTTTGCCTAAATAGCTAGAATTTGTTTATAACTAAATACCTCGGACGTCGTACTACTAACTAAATAAAGCATTTATGGCGTACGAGTGTTCCTAAAATGGCCGCCTCTGGTGGTGGCATCGCTCCGCTTAACACACCTAAATTATGTTAATTTAACTACGAGAAGGGAGCCAAAAATTATACACAGGAAAGATTAAATACTCAACTTTCCAGAGGATGAAGATGCTGGAGATTGCATGATAATATTCCTTCAAAACAGTAACAACACCGAGAGCAACGAGGGAGAACACCGTGCTTAAATGGCTACGTGAAAAGGAATAGTTACGCCGTAGTAGTACTGGGAGGGGATCCACCGGGTAACCTTGATAACGGCTACCCTTCAATTTCGCCACTCTTCCC
The DNA here is from genome assembly GCF_036898095.1 of Palaemon carinicauda. Classification (NCBI taxonomy): domain Eukaryota; kingdom Metazoa; phylum Arthropoda; class Malacostraca; order Decapoda; family Palaemonidae; genus Palaemon; species Palaemon carinicauda. The sequence continues at coordinate 29,244,557 of NC_090728.1, read as the reverse complement.
CACTCAAAGAGTAAAATCTATTCGAGGTGAAGATTGCCATGAGTCGTATCAAGAAATATGTCCCCTGATATTATGCGATATCCTTAAAAGTTATACTGTATTAAGGATACTCGCACCAGGAGTTAGAATTCCGGAAACCTATGGTTAATTCTCTGGGAGTATCACTGTAGCCAAATATCCCTTAGAAAGCTGCCTAAAGGAACGTTCCATCAGGACGACATGGCTGAGCCCAAAACATATCGTGGTTTGTATTCCAGTTATGGAACAAATGTATGTAAACAAACACAAGAACACCACCTACCCTAACCTGAGAGCTGTATCCTTACTTACTAGGGATTGGGGAGGATATGGACCTCATGTGCCATTCCCTTGCCTTAGACCACCATAGCCTACACTGTGTTTGCTTCCCAAACAACTTCACTCGTGTCAAGGTAACACTAAATCATACTTTATGAATCATAAAATTATGCAGTATTATTGTACTTTATTATAGGGTAATGTAACCTAGGGGAAAAAAAATACTTATTTCTATAGAAAAAAAGCCCGCTCTCTTCAAAAATGACACTCGTTCCTGTCGGAATTGAATAGTTTCAGAAATATATATATATCTATATCCGCCGATAATGGGGGACCCCCAGTGGGAACTCGGGGTTTTGGGTGGGGAAAACATACTGAAAAAAACAGTATATAATGGTAAAACAAGCCTTTTTTTTTCTCTATACATTACCCTCTTGGATGTATAATAAACCGATGAAAAAATACGCTAATTATCTATATCCTATACTAACGGTATATTTTTCATTTATTTGTTAACATTCTACGAGTCAGTTGTAGTCGGTCTCGTTCGTTTGTACATAAGTTTTCGATCTTCTACTCATAAACTCCTCCCACCTGTGCATAAACTCCACCTCCACCAATAGGATTACTTCTTCTCTTATACCCCTTCCCCATTTTCCCCGCCGCATTCAAGTATTCTACTTCACCCGGTTTATTCAAGTATTTTACTTGATCCAGTACAGCTATACCATTCCTTTTATGTATTACCCACATATACATATTACGTTTGACCCAAGAATTACACGTTTTATTACCCGTTATCTTATAAAATCACTTCATTTTATATTCCCATTAAATATTATTTATTATACACTCCATTTTATCTTGCTATTATTCCTTTATATATTTTGTTATTACCTTGTCACTCCCAAATTTCACATAAATACTTACTCTGGACAAGTTTCATATTCTAGTTCATTCATGTTTACTCTCTAGACACCGTTGTTTTTCCGTTAACCAATCATGAACCCGTATGTATGCAAAGTTTGCACAGGGGGGTTAGTATTTCCCAACCCCATTCCCTTGTCTCTTCAAGTGGACTCTCCATACCCTTTCCAACAAATCCTTTTCCGTGGAAACCTTTGTCCAAGTCAGGTCTTTGTTAGTTCGTGAGGTCTTTTTGCATATTTTACGATGGAAGTTATAGAAACTTGTAACGGCTGCAGTATTCCATACTTAAAATCATTTCCTAAATTTCATGGTGAATTCTTTGATACGTCATCCAATGTTGATAATTTTCCTAAATCTCATAATATAATACCTCAACGTTTACAGTGTCCCAAGTACCGTTTGTGTCTATCATACAGTAAAGATATTCGCGTCTATTACTGCAATACTGAAACTAAAATTGCTAATACAAAGAAGATGTGGATATACATTAGTTAAGACATCACAGACACAACACCCCGGTCACCCACAAGTTTCGTCGTCCCGGTCATAAAATTGTCATTAATTTCTTTAATTTTAATATGTTTTTTAGCGTGTGCAGCTCAACATTACCGCATGCCAGTAAATACGAGCTTGATATTAAATTTTCATGCGAGCGAAGCGAGCCAGTGGCGGATCAAGAACCATTATATTTAGCGTTGCTAATGTTAGCGTGCGCAGCTCAACATTACCGCTTGCCAGTACATACAAACTTGATGTTTTTGTTTTCTGGCGATCAAACAAGAGCCATTATATTTAAAAATTTTAACAGAAAATAGGGTAAAGTTTTACTGTATTACAGATTCTCATTTCGAACAGAAAATATATAGTTTCCTGTAGTAAATAATGTGATTTGACCGAATTTGACCTTCATTTCAACCGCAAACCAACAGAACAACCAATTCAACTAACTTTAAGTAGCCGAACTGGTTGCTGTTATTACGGATGAAATGAAGGTGTAAACTGGTTAAATCACGTTATTTTCTACAGGAAAACATATATTTTCTGTTAAAACATTTAAATATAATGTCTTTTATTACAGTATCTATATTTTGTTAAAATGTTCAAATATAATGATTTGTTCAAATTCCGTGTCACTTCACTCACGTATGTACTGCGAACAATAACATTAGCAACGTTACCAATGATACACAGCGTTACCAACATTACGGTGGCATTGCTAACGTTGGCAATGCTACGGTAATATTATCATGTGTATTTTAAAGAATTTTTCCATATACCCTTTACACAATATATAAAAAGGTACAAAAAGGGTACAGAACCTAACAAACCCACCTAACCTAACCTAGAAGTTCCCAGGTCACAAACCCAATATGATGTCTTTTGTTATATAAATCATGTTAATCCGTGTCACTTCACTCACGTTACGATAACGTTAGCACTGTTACGATAACATTAGCACTGTTATGATAACATTAGCCACACTATATATAATGGTTCTTGTTCCGCCACTGGCTCGCTTCGCTCGCATGAAAATAAAACATCAAGCTCGTAAGTAATGGCAAACGGTAATGTTGAGCTGCGCACGCTAACATTAGCTACGTTAAATATAATGGTTCTTGTTCCGCCACTGGTTCGCTTACAATCACAGGAAAATAAAACATCAACCTCGTAGCCTATGCACTGGCAACCGGTAATGTTGAGCTTCGCACTCTAACAAAATATAGTAAAACTAACACATTAAAATTAAAGAAATTAATGACTTACTTTTATGACCGTGACGACGAAACTTGTGGGTCACGGGGTTGTTGTGACTGTGAGTCGGTGGCGTCTTAACTTCTTTGCCTTAGTTTAGTACTGCACTTGGAACACAGTAAAAGTTGGTATATTATATTACTAGATTTAAGAAAATTATCAACATTGGAATTCACCAAAATACTTTCAAGTAGGGATTACTGAAGTCGTTACAATTTTCTAAAACTTCCATCATAAAATACGCAAAAAGACGTCACCTGAACTAACAAAGACCTGACTTGGACAAAGGTTTCCAGGGAAAAGGGTTTGCTGGAAGGTGGGGGTTGGGAAATATTAACCCCCCCCAACCCCCCCGTGCAAACTTTACATACGTATGTGTTCGTGATTGGTTAACGGAAGAGCAACGGACTCTAGAGAGTAAACATGAACAACCAGTTTGGCTACTCGAAGTTAGTCGAACTGATTGTTCTGTTTGTATGCGGTTGAAATGAAGGTCAAATAAGGTTAAATCCCGTTATTTGCTAAAGGAAAACATATACAGTATATTCTGTTCGAAATGATACCCTGTAGACTTGTAAAACTTTACTGGAAATGGATTTGACAAGTAATATGAAAGTTTTCCATGCCCCAACCAACTACATAAACACATAGCCTGGTCTGAAGTAAGATTAGGGTGGAATGCATTCCAGTATTTCACAAGTTCTCTTACACTCCCACCAAAGAACACAAGTTTCCCAATGTGGTTTCTTGGAAGGAGACCTTAGTCGAAAAACTACTGATTTCACATAGGGATCAAATACACTAATACCCAGAATTTTTAGAAATTCATAAAAACCTATGAAAACAATTGTTTCAACTCCCGAAATGCAATCGTAGCAGTTTCCAAATCCTTGCCATTAGGCTATCCATTCCGGAAACCTCAGTCAAGATCAAAATATAGAAAATTAGGGGTAGTTTGTAGCGCTACGGCCAAGCGTCCTAATTTGCTTATTATTGCTCCGACTGTTATCTTGTATAGAATAAAAACGTTTGGAAATGGTCTACGGATCTTAAATATGTTGTGTAAGGGGGGGTCCGGGGGGGCGCAGCCCCTCTGGGTAAGGACACAGCTTTTAGCATAGGTTATGTGGGTTTTTTAAAGTTAGCTTCTCCCGCCGTACTCGTAGGTAAGGAAACTGTTGTGTAAGGGGGTGGGGGGGGGGGGGGGTCCGGGGGGGCGAAGCCCCCTTGGGTAAGGATACGGCTTTTAGCATAGGTTAGGTGGGTTTTTTAAGTTAGCTTCTCCCGCCAAAATCGTTTTTAGAAAGACGGCCACAGTTCAGAATATTCCCGTTTTCTACGGGATCTGGCCGTCACCCTACAAACGCTCCTAAATTAGTTTATCAACTCAACCATAAACAATTAATCCACATGAGGCATACCTGTCAAAACCTAATACATGAAAATATCGGTTAATGTCTAGGAGAGGGCCGCATGAAGATATCAGTGATATTCAATTTATTTTTACTAGAATGTGTAGGAATGTATGTAAATAGTGGTATACAAGTGAGATAATTTAGTGAAAATCAATAATAGTCGAAATATCGACGATCAAACTCACGCTACTCTTGTCTTCCTCCCAGATTTTTTCCAAGTCTGTTGTTATTGTTGACTGTGTCTTGTTTTTGCTCAAATGAGCCCTGTAACCACTATAATCCACAGACAAACTAGTCCACTATGAAGTCTTACACGTTTGGCCAATCACAGCGCCTATCCACTATGACGTCATACATGTTTGGCCAATCACAGCGCGACAATACAACAGCGCGACAATACACTCTCTTACCCAGGCTGCCAGGCATTTCATTTCGTTTTTAGACATGGTGGCCATAGCAAGCACGTCATCTCATGTTACACAAGAAGTTGAAAGTCCATCTTCTTGTCCTGACTGTTTCCTAACTTACAATGAATTTGTGTAACTTATTCTGGAAAACTAGTGGATTTGTGCCAGAGACACAATTTAATTTTACAAAATAAAAATTGTCCTGCATGTCAAGGAACCATCGCAACGGCTTCACGTTTTCCTCAAAGCAGCAGCACATCTTTATCAACCAACAATTTAAGGTAAGGTTCATTAATTTATGGAGTATATTATAATGGTGATAGTATAACGATGTATACAGCAGTACCATCACTTTGGATTTGGTTTGATGGATGTGATAGGTAGTGTCCTTAAGGGGGGGGTTCGCAGGGGGGGCAAAGGCCCCCCCCCCCCCGGTAGGGGTACAGGGCCTCTAGGCTAGGTTAGGTGGGTGTACTAGGTTCGGTGGTGCCCTGAAAATCACTGTGGCCTTAAGGGGGGGTCGCAGGGGGGGCGGAGCCCCCCCTAATAGGCCTAGGTAGGGGTACATGCCTCCCAGGGTAGGTTAGTTGATTGTATTAGGTTCGGTAATGCCCCGAAAAATCACTTTTCTCCTACTCCCCCCACCCAAAAACCCCGCTTCCCACTGGGGTCCCCCATAATTGTAGTAGTAGGTTTATGCTTACATTTTGTGTGTAAGAGTTAAGTCTTAGTTTCTTTTTAATTCATTTCCTCATGTTTCTATGCAATGTGCAACAATAATCTGGTTGTTTTTTGCCGTTTTTCGTCGTTAATACTTGAAAAACGGGTGCGGCCTTCTCCTAGACATTTACCAAAATATCAAAATGGCACAAACCAAATAGGCTAGAATTACCTTGTTAATGTTTCCCATCTGTGAAACTGAAACCCACCACCAATCAAAGAGTAGGCCTATGACAACCTGAAGTAGGTTTGTTATTTGAGCTTACAGCATATCCACAACTTAAATCATAACTCCCATGACACTTTATAAGAAAGTTATAAGAAAACACTTGTCACTAATACATTAAAACTGAGAATAAGAAATCAGAAATCAACGACGCTATAGAAATCACGCACGTTCGAATCTTCGATTCAACACGAAATCTTTAAAGTGTGTTACCTTTATCACGGCTCATCTAGAGAAATAAAAATACAGTAAAACTGCTTACTTTTAAAATAAAGCCCGTTGAATGTTGAATGGTTGTTTAGTCTATAATTCTAGATGAAAATCGTGTTCTCTGGATTTATGCACTTCTTTTTTAGACATCTAATGTTATGATATATTGATTATGAATAAAAAATGTCTTCCTAGTTTTGTCACTTCAATAGTAAAAGCCTTCATTATTCATTTCATGTCTTTGTTGTCAATGGCCTTAATAACTTAAATTTCACATTTTCCTAAAAAACTAAATACATATCAGCAAGAATAATTATTCGATAATTAGTGCAGTCCTTAATTTTCCTCCTGAACTGTAACTATCTTCTTTCACCCCTATTAGTCCTACATTCAGTTAATTACCAACCTTTATTGGAGTCATGAAGCTGCAGTTAACATCGAGAATAATTCAACACCATAGATAGAAATAAACGAAGAGTAAGACAAGTGTGTGTAATGTCACCAGACCTCTTCTCTATATATGGAGAAATCATATTGAGAAGTATAGGCTATCAAGAATGGAAGGATTAAGAGTTGGAGGAGAAATTATTAAGTAATATTAGAATATCAGATGACAATATGATTATAGCTGAC